>NW_017729026.1:1694678-1696581 GCF_001723915.1 Gavialis gangeticus | reverse complement strand
TCACCATTTATACAAATGTACATGACACAGCGCTGCCCATTTTTAAGAGTGCCTGGTACTGCGGCACATGCATGTGTACAAATGCCCAATGCACATTAACTTATTTTAATGCACATTAAGTAAAAAGCACATTTGAATGTGATGCCTTAATGCACATTAAAATAAGCTAATGCACATTAAAGTGCATGTATAGACATGCTCACTTATACCCAAAATAATGCCCTGGTTGTCACAAATTAAGCCTGTTTCCTCCCAGTAAGGTATATTTATTGGTCTGCTTCACACATCTCAGTCTCAGAGCCAGCTCTAAAGCCCACTGAAACCAGTGGAAAGAGTTCCACTAATTTTAGTGACTCCATAGAAAAGTGGTCCTAGAAGCTGAACAAAAAGTTTAACTACCCTGTAGTTATAAACCCTTTGCTGCTGGCAACTTTGTATAACACAATCCCATGTGTAAAAGTAGTCTTAAAATGCTAGTTTGTGTTCAGAAATTACCCTTTAGTTGTCAAAAAAAAGTAAACTTTAGAAATATTCTTGTTCATGAATGTTGTAGATGAGTTACAAAGACCCCTGTGGCAGTAGTAAGTACTTTATTATGAGGTCAGTGTCAGAAGTATACTTACCAAAGCAATTAAGCTAGTGCCCTGGTTTAATGCAGTTGATACAAATGAATACAAAATGATCTATGGCTGTAGTTCAGGTTAAGTTCCATGTTTCATAGATTAACAATAGGGATGATTATAACCCCATTGTCTAGCCTCTTCCATAATACAGGCCATAGAATTTTAGCCAGCAATTGATTAATTGAATTCATAATGTCAGTTTGAGCTACGAAATAATTTTTAGAAAGCCAGTCCTGATATTATGTGATCGAGAGTCCATAAATTCCCAGTGTAAGATTGTTCCAGTGGCTAATTATCATCATTCCTTCATTGGGGGAAAAGGTGTGAGGGGAGGAAAGAGTTCTGTTTCTAGTCTGAATTTACCTAGCTTGAGGTTCCAGTTGTTGACTCTTGTTACATCTTTGTCTGCTAAATTAAAGATTCCTCCGTCGGAAATATTTTCTTTATAGAAGTATTTATAGGCCCTGATTATGTCACTTCTCTTCTCGCTTTGATAGACTATATAGATTAAGTTTTAGTTTCTCTAAGGTGGGCTTTTTTACTTCTTATATTATAATTTCAGGTCTTTTCTGAACTCTTTCTAATTTGTCAGTACCAAAACTAGATACAAGATGCCTGTAATGATCTCACTTATGTAAAATATTTCAGTAATACCAAGTAAAAGCATGGAGTCATTATTCTCTGTCTTATATATCCAAGGATTACATTTTCTGTTTTAGCCCCAATACCACATTTTGTGACCACGCTTATTTAGTTGTGCTCTATGGCCTCAGTCACTTTCAGAGTCACTACTTTCCTAAATATATTGACCATTCTGTGAATGGTCTTCCTAGTACATCTTTCTAGCACAGGTGCACCTTGAAGGAATATGGTACTATTTAAGATTTTAAGATTTTAAAATCTTTAAAGATACCACCTTTTCTGCCCATGCTTATTTAGTTGTGCTCCATGGCCTCAGTCACTTTCAGAGTCACTACTTTCCTAAATATGTTGACCATTCTGTGAATATGGCCTATGCTAACTTTGTAGATGTCCTTGAAGACCATTTAAGATTCTGTTAAAATCTGTTAAAAGATTTGAAGACAATTTAAGATTTCTCAGCTTGCTAGCTATTAATTGATTTTAATACGTGGTATACTGATATTGCTTAGGGATGAAAATGAGGTAGATTGTGTTGTCAAAGCAGTCTGGAACAAAAGAAGGAAACAGAATACATATGAAATGTAAAAGAGATTGTGAACTAGATGTTCTTTTTTCTTATAAACAGCATTTATACAATT
>NW_017729026.1:1679501-1689678 GCF_001723915.1 Gavialis gangeticus | reverse complement strand
AAGAAGGAAACAGAATACATATGAAATGTAAAAGAGATTGTGAATTAGATGTTCTTTTTTCTTATAAACAGCATTTATACATTTGAGTAACTTTAGTCAGGACTATTTCTGTTGACCTCACTAAGGCTATCTATGAAAACTTCTGTCTTGCAAGTTTTGGGGGTATTCAGCTATTAACATGTTTTAAGCCTAATTTGAATGGAGATTTCTGATTAAAAATGGATTAAATAATAGCAATTATTAATTTTAGTTTGTGCAGTATCTGCTCCACAAGCAGATTTTTTTCAAATGTATTAATTACACCACTGTCTGCTTTTCCATTTTGTGTGGGTGCTTGTGTATCTATGTGTTTGTATGTATTTTTTTGAGTTAGAATGGTAACTCATAAAAAATAATAATTGAGTAGTTTTTTTGTACATGAGAAAATGGATTAGAGCCTACACTTACAAATCACTTACTTTTGTGCCACCTTTTTTGTCTGTGTCCATAGTTATACTGACCTCAGTATTTACATGATAACAGACTTTAATAAGATGTCAGGCTGTATTGTCCAATGGAGTACTAACAAGTTGCTTCCCTTCTCTATGTCTCATTTTTCCTATCTGTAAAGTAAAAAAAAAGATACTGACTTGTTTTGCAAAGAGCTTTGAGATCTGTTGATGAAAAGTGCTTTAGGTACTACTGGTCCAGGATTACCCCTGGGTATCTGCAGCCCTGCACACAGGGGTAGCAGCACTAAAAAAGTTGTGCAACTATTAGAAAGTCATGTTTTCTACCCCTGGCATATGGGCATAGAACACAGTACTTCTGGAAGTTGTTTTAAAAGCATTTCAGCCTCTCAAAGCTAATTTGAGGTGGGAAACTAATGGATTTGTTCAGAATCCAAAAAATAAACTAAGCTGGAGTAACAGCGATTCATCTAATTTACAAGCACTCTGCAAAGGGTCCATGGGGTTGTGAGTGAATAACTCCCGGCTGACAAAATTAGTTTTGTATTTTGTAGGGCTAAACAACAACAACAGTTCTTAACTGTCCCTATCATCCTCAAACACTAATGACTTCTTATTTGAAGGAATGACTTGTTGGTAGCTGGTGAATGCTAGAGACTTGCAAAATGTCAGACAAACTTTTTATTGCTGTAGGAGTATAGTGTGGGAGACAATAAAAGATTCAAGTCCTCGGCCTTTCTTAAAGTGCAGCTTATCTAGGGATACTTCCATCATGACTGCATAAACTGAGACTCCCTCTCTGTCTCCTCCTACTCCTGCAGCCTCCAGGTCTTTCTTCTGCATCATTCTTTTTTTAAAGAAGAAACATATTTCATAACGTGTTTTCTTTCTTTTTTAATAAAAATATCAAAGGAATACTTATCAATGACGGAGGAGGGAAAGCTGCGGTGAAGGCTATTTTTTAACTGGAACATGCACCATGCTGTGACACACTCATCCAGGAGCAAGAGAAGATTGATGGCTAGACATGTGGGGAGAACTGCCACTGATTGAAATCAGACAACTGCAAGCTGTGAGGGAGATCCAGGGGAAACCATTTTAACCACAGCAGTCCAGCCTTAGCACACTTGGATAGGCCCTTTCCTCTGTCTGAAGTCTGCACTACAGGACACAAAGAAGCTAGGCAATACAGTGAGGCCAAAGGCAAAATGTGAAACTGTGACAACTTCTAAGATATATGCATACATCTCTATCTATCTCACCTCTGCAAACTATTCCCTTCACTAACAGATAATACATCAGAAATTTCATTCCTCAGGTACCAGTCATCATCTTGCACCCTTCAGATTCTTTAGCAGAATAAAAAACTCTCATGAAGGGGGAAGTGGAGGGGAGGGGCAGGGGCAAGAAGACTGGACAAAATTGGAGCACTACTAGAAACCTGGTTGTTTTTCAGAGGTGCTGAGTACCAGAGCTCCAGTTAAAGTTAGTGGGAGCAGTAATATCTACCTTCCCCACTACCCCTGCATGCGCACACATGCACGCGCACGCGCGCACACACACACACACACACACACACACAGAGTGCAGTGCTTATTTTTGATGCAGTGCTCTTATTTGCTTCTAAGTGGGGAGCTGGGAAAATCATGTGAAATATTTAGTGGATTCCTTAACACCCATCACTGAGATTACAGAGTTCAGTATTGGTAACAATTGTGCAGCTACGCACTTGCACTGAGACATTTTTATTTCATTACGGGTGTCAGTTTACAGCCATTAGCTAAGCAGATTGGCCTGGACCAAAATGCTCCCTTTTTGTGTGTCTGTCTTATCACTAGATCTCTCTTTCATTATTCAGGACTTTAAAAAAAGAGAGAGAGAGAGAGAGAGAGAAAAAGGGGGGGGAGGGAGGGAAAAAAAAAGAAAAAATAGTGGGCCTTTAAGTGCATTATGTTTTGTGGCTTGTCTCTGTCCTCTAGCCAGAACAGTCTAAAATAGGTTTTATTGGAAATCATTATTTAAATTCCAGCACTGGGAAGAATATTGATCTCTTGCGTGTAATGGTTACCAGACTGCAGAAAGTAGCAAAGAGGGCTCCAAGTGAGCCGACATAATGTCAGTGACAATTCATTTTTTTTACCAGTTAGGATGCTGGTTTAATATCCTGAAAAAGGCACTTAACACCAACCTTTTCATAGCATCTGTCAGGGCCCTTCCAGTTGGCTGTTTCTCACACTGTGTGCTTGCAGGCATTTTTGAGGCCTACTAGGTAACATACTCCTCTCGGAGGCCTTGGAATTCCTCAGACATTCAACCGCCCCTCGCCACTGAGCTTAACACACGCAGACCAGCTGTTGCAGCTTTCCAGGACACTCCTAAATTTTCTAAATATGTGCCATATAAAAATAAAATTTAGGACAGTGATGTGTTCAGGAGCCCTGTGTGAGCAGTGCATAACTCATTCATAGTGTCTATGGCCTATTATTTCCACATTCTTTCTGCAGTGCTATCAGTTTCATTTCAGGCTCTAAAATAGGAACCTTTAGTCTTAAGAATTCAGCAAAGTGTTGTTGGAGGCTGCGTGGGATGTGTGCATGTGGTTTTCTTTTTTTTTAAAGCTGCAATAACGGTTTTGTTATTCTTGTTTGTAAAATAAAACTCTCATTTGTTGATGCATCTCTCACCAGTCACTACCAAACCTAAAGGGAAAACCTGGAATACAGATGTTCCTGAATCTTAGCTCCGTTAATCTCATAACCAGCGTGATGATTACAACTTTTTCCTGTCTAGCATTTCGATTAGAACAGTTTAAAAACAGCCTATTGCCTTATTCCTGCAGTAATATCTGCAGAGTGGTTAAGGCTAACCAGAAGACAGCTTGTTAGAGAAAGCAACAGAAAGGGTAGGAATATAATTTTAAGTGAACCTGACCCAGGAGAGTAATTTCTCACTGTTTTTTTTCCCTTCAGAGATTTTTCAATGACCTACAAAAGGTGGTAAGGGAGAGGAATAAGCTACTGTGTTGTAACAAGAAAAGTGTTACTTGTATGCAGGAAATTGTAATGGCTAAATGTGGTTTGTAATGACTAACCAATGAACTGGATGGACAATCATATTACTATTTCAGAGCTGTCAGTTTAATAAAGGCCTGTTATTTGGTGGTTTAGTTGACCAGGTAATGCACATCCCTTTTTTCCCTGAAGAAATGTTTTTCTGCTTTTAAGTCTTTTGGTAACATTCAGCACCAACTGTAAATAGACGTGTGAATAGCACTACCGACTTGTTTAAAAGGATTATTAAGAACATGCACTGAGCAGGAACAATTGAAAAACAACTCCCACATTTACAGAGCGGTAGTGTTTCTGATATACAGGTACTCCTCACTTAACGTTGCCCCAGTTAACGTTGTTTCGTTATTAAGTTGCTGATCTATTAGAGAACATACTCGTTTAAAGTTGTGCAATATTCAGTTATAACACTGTTTGGCCGTTGCCTGCTAGTAAGTAACTACTGTGACATAATTGGATTCACTTAACATCATTTTACTTAAAGTGGCATTTTTCAAGAACGTAACTGCGTTGTTAAGCAAGGAGTAGTTGTAATTGTGTATTTGTGTAACAGTAGTGCCCAAAGTTAAGGAGCCCTTATATTAAGTCCTAATGTAACCATAGAGTGAGACATGTCCTGCCAAAAATTTTGCAGTCTAAGTAAGATAAGCAAAGGAAATTTTAGCAGTTGCATTTTACAATTAAAGAACTAAAACAGAAAGATAACAAGACCAAGGGACAAGTTCTGTTTCACATTCACATGCTTATATAAGGCTGCACTCTGGCTATATAAATTTTGAGGTGGATACAGTACTGTAGCAAGAGGCAGTGCCAGTGGTGCACTGGCACTGGGCACCCTAGCATGGAGGCATGCTGAAATAGATGGAAGCAATATTATGTAACGGTGTACAGTGGAGGAGGGTTCTGCACATGACCTGCACCAAGCACCAAAATGTGTGGCTATGGCTCACCTGGGTATGTTCACAGTGCTGTGTAAATCCTCAAACTTTTCTTCACAGAAATAAACACAACTAGCAATTTTTTGACACTGGAAAACAGTGACTCTCACACTGTTCCCCACCCTCCTTCCCTCTTCTCTCAGCCCCCTTCCCCCTACAACAGTCTAATGCAGCAGTTTTCAAACTTTTTTCATTTGTGGACCCCTACAAATTGCAAATGGGGGTATGGACCCCTTTGATTTGTAAGTGTGAGCACTCACATACTTTTGATTGATCGTAGTCATCTTTTGCAGGCCCTTTAGACATAGAGTGTGGGCCCAGAGGGGTCTGCAGACTACAGGTTAAAAACCACTGGTCTAATGCTGGGAACAGCAACCTTTTGAAAACTGGGAGCTGGAACAACCTGGCTCTTGTACAGCATGAGCTGGATGGCTTCTATGGCACATCAGCAACGGGGAGCTTCCCTCCACTTGCACCGGAGCCAAAGCCAGGCAGCTGGGAGCTGCACCTGTGCTGTTGCCCCTTTTCCCAGCACCCTCCTCTCCCTAGTTAACCTGTGAGCACAGCTTCAGCTGGTAGAAAGTAGTGGCAAGACCAGGTATCTGCAAAGTGCATCCATGTTGCTGCCGCTTCTCCCCAGTTCCACCCCATCTCTAAGCTGCTTAGCCCTAATGCAGCTCCTCACAAACTGGAAGTTGTACCCATGCCATTGCTGTATGTGGGGAGAGAAGCAGCAGCAGTATGGATGTAGTTTGCAGATGCCTGGCTCCATAGCAGCTCCCCACCAGCTGCAAGCTGCCCCCGTGGTGCAAGGTGACTGGGGCAAGCAGCAGCAGTATGGGCACAGCCCCCAGCTGGCTGGCTCTGGTGCTGGTGCAGGCAAATCCCTCACTGCTGTCATGCCACCAAAACCACCTGGCCCAGAGTTGGACTGCAGCCAGGAGGGTAGGGAGAAGCAACAGCACACAGGCACAATTGGAAGTTGTCCAGCCCCAGCACAGCTCCTCACAGGCAAAGCCCCTTAGCTATGTGGGCCAGATCCACACCTCCATAAGCGATGTTGTCTAGCCCTGTCTAATGGTCAAGGAGCTCAACGACAGGGTGGAAGGCCTAGGTTCTAGTCTTGCTTCACCCAAGGTGTCTTAAAAAAAACCCTGGCCCAGCAACCAAGTTTTCTTGCTTCAATGGAACGTATTCATTACTGGGCTACAGAGTGAGCATCTGTCCTGCGTGTTTTCAGTCTGGGTCCATGATTCTTGCACTCTTGGCTGCCTAGTGGCTAAGATGGGGAGGAAAAAAACCCTCCACCCATCCTACTCTCCAGCCAGTAGGTTAGGGCACAGTACTGGGTGTCTCTAAGATCATGAGCCTTTTGATTCAGTCAGATTTTCTGGCTGCCTGCTGGCTAGCCCCACACTGAAGCACCTGCATGCCCTAGCTATCCCCTCTACAGCATGTTGAGCTGGATTGAAGCAGCCCTGGGCTGACACACTGAAACTTGGGGGTCCCTTACCAGCTGGGGCTACTCCAATCCAGCTCAACATGTTGCAATCCTGGATATGTGTTCAAATGTGGCGCCTGGGAGCAATAAACCCTGGCAGAATATACACCAGAGTTTATTGCTGTAATTGTGTATGTCAATGCACCCAGTATAGTGCACTTAACCATTGTGGGTTATCCAAATTTTCTCAGTATTTGAGCAATGCTTGTGAAAATTATAGGGTTACAAATACATTCTGATTAAACAGACTCATCAGTTTGGTTGGCTAATTGGTTCTGTGTACACACACACACACGGTCAGTATGTCTGCACTGAATGTAAGGATGAAATGATTCAATGGAAATTCATAATATAATCAAACAATGCTAACTTGAAACTTCTGAATCCATAACTCCTCACCAAATCTAGTAGCATTATAAAACTTAAAAGGCAAAACAAGCTTGTTTCACAAATAGATTTTATAAAGGTTTGTAGTGAGATTGATCAGTCTTTAGGGAAACTCATAACATAAAATCCGGGCCCCAGTGAATTCAGCGTGCATAATGGCATTAATCTCCTGGAAACACTTGCCTGATATATGTTAGGATCTTCTTTGCCTTTTCACAGTTGCCTCACATTGGTGGCTCATCCTGTGATCATCCTGTGCTCAATTAATAAACCCAGGTCCTTCTCCTCTGTCACATACAACGCTGAACTTAAAGCAGAAATTAATATTAGTACCTGAGTACCTAACCTTGTAGTTTGTATCATGTCATAACATTTACATTTTAGCCTTTTTCTAATGCTTCAGTCCTCAAGTCCATCTAATTCTTTTTCATGCACAAATTTCATTCTCCTACATTTTCAACTAAGGCTATTAATTAATTAATAGGATGATCAATCCTGAAGGAACTACACTAGTCATCTAAAATGCTATAGCTAATGAAGAAAAATGATAGTCAAAGGATTTAGGGTAAACCCCTTTTCTATTTATATTTGTGTTTCCTCATTTTTGTTGATTTGTATTTCACTGGGAAGCATCCCATAGGTTGAGTGAGACTAGCCCAGAGAGAAGTATAGTGGAATATTGTTGCTGTTATGACTTGAGTTAAAATACTGTGGTTATAGTTGTTTGGGTTGAGAAAAGGCAAATATAACATTATAGATACTTGTTCCGTAAATTCAAACTCCTCAGATATTTTTTGCTGACCAACTATCGGAAACATCTGTGATATTCCCTGAGTTGCAGATGGTATTGGAACTTTTGTTTAATTGGTTCCCATGTTGGCACTTTTAGTCACTTCTCTCCTGGAGTCTGAATGTTGCTTGTGGTATTTCTGTTGTGGTTGCTGAATAGCTGTCATTCTGGTTGAACATTTTTGTTTTAGTTACCCAGGTGAAACTATAAAAAAAAGAGTATATTTAAGAAAATTAGGATTTTGCCAGGAGGATATCAGCTTATCATTCCATGTTTTTGCAACATCATTAATGACAGTAATCAACATGTCCAGGACTGCTCAAGATCTTGGGTTTACAAGTTATCTGAAAAGTGCTACCTCCAATAACACGAAATTCACTCAAGTCATGCTGAGGCATTGCTTCAAAGCTGAAGTGCTAACTCAGAAGGACTAGTGTCTTCTCCTAATTAACCAGGTACCTGCATTTCAGTGCAGAGGAACTTCTCTAGACTCAGAGGATGCATTGGTGATGTGTAGGGGGTGCACATGGGTGCACGTGCATCTCCTGAGCCTGGTGGTGTACCTCCTGCAAAAAGCACCACCGACACTGCTAGCAGCATCTGTGGGCAGTTGCCACTTGTCACCCCCTCCCCTTACTGCTGATACCACCAGCGGCATCTGCAGGAGGTCCCTGATTCTTGCTGGCTACCGCCAAGGCCACTGGCAGCATCTGCCAGTGGTTGCTGACTGCTTGTTGGCACTCACCACTCCCCCGCCCCTGCTGCTGACACTGCCGGGGCCACCTGCGGGATCTCCCCAGTGCTGCCACTCCCCCAGCACTGCCACTGCCACCACTGCCTGTGGGCAGTCACTGTGGCCTCCAGGGGCACGCAGTGTTCATGAGAGGGTGAGTCTACATAAGACGCTACTGCACAGTGGTTACTGTTCATTTATTTAGCATTTGTAGAAGCAAGTATTAAAAAAGTGCACAGTAACCAGAGTTACTGCACAGTAGTGCCAGTAGATGCCTATTAAGTGATGCTACTGTGCAGTAGCCTAATACTACTGTGCAGTAGCATCCTGGCATATTTTTTGCCATGTGACGCTACTGTGCAGTAGTATCAAGCTAATGTGCAGTCAGCATCTCATGTAGATGCTCCCAGACAGCACACTTTTCAAGTCACCTACATAAAAGTCTAGCTCTCAAACATAGGTCATTCCCAACTAAGTGCAAAATATAGTGTATTACCAGCAAGATTAGAATATGGCCATTGTTGAACTAAGACAATAGACTATGGAATAAATCCAAAGACTGCTGAATTTAATTAAAACATCACCTGTGGGCTCCAAGGAGCTTTGCATGAGTCCATATGTGTACTAATGATCTCACTTATCTTCTGTTCAGGAGACACAGACTGAGCTAATAGGGCAGACAAAACTGAATGCCCTGAATGCGAGAAGTGGCCTTACTCTACACTTGAAATTTTGTAAAAAGTAAGGCTCATTCACACACATGGAGGAATGCTCCCATATCCTATGGTAAGATAATACTACATGTGGGGTTTCATAACCATATAGCTCAGTCTAGACCTTTTGTTGGCATTTTTAAGACCTGCATCAATGCCCCCGCTTGCCACTAGTGTCTTATTCTTGAGACATACATGTCCAATGGAAAGAATATGTTTCCTCAGTCTGGAAAAAGCCTATCTTTTCAAACTAGTTGAGATATACTGTATTTTATATTATATAATTATACATAATATAAAAAATGCCAACAAAAGGTGTGTGTACGTGTGTGTGTGTCTGCTGTCTTTCCAAATGTGTGTATATATGGGCCTGACAATAGCGTGTTTAGGAGCAAACCAACAATATCATGATGGTCAGCTTCTGCCAATGAAGACTATCAATAAGCGCTAATAGATCAGAGTTTTCCATTATTTAAGTATGTGTCCAAATGGCAAGTCAATGTGAGAATTTTTCAAAATGTTCATCTACTTGTTCTGCACACGAATGAAATAGGGCACTATGCTAAAAATAATTGTTGTGGGATTATTTTATGCAGTTAACATGTCTCGCTTTCAAATCTTGAAGAATAATTTCCCTCCCAGATAAAGGTCTTGGAATAATTTTTGTCTTCAAATTTCTAATATCTTTGTAAAGACTGTCATGTTAAGATGTGGTAACTATTAGGCATGGCAAACTGAACCTTGTGGTGTCCAAATTCTTACTTAAGTATTGCTATGGGCAGTATTTTCAGCAAATATTTTTCAGATTTACTCTTGTATGCATCTATGTGCGTTCATGTTGTGAAAAGAGGAAAACTGCATAGTTATCATGGCATGGGCTGCTGTAGGACATTTGAACTCTTTCTATATGGCCCCTGTAGGTTTACACTGTGCCGCACACTAGGGACAGCCAGAAGCCAAGGGGAAGAATGTCCCAGATTGGTGACTGAGGGACTGACACTGGGGTCTGTGAGACTTTCTGTTTGTGGATTGAAGTGGTTGTTGCTGACAGAGGTGAATACAGATCACTGATAATGGGTTGGAGTGATTTTGTGGTATATTCATGGGAAGATTTAGAATTTTGAAAAGAGTGTGGAGTGCAGATGGTGAGGTACATCATTGCATATAAAGCAACACATATTTTTCTGTAGTGAAAAATAAACTAGAAGCTTTACTAATATAATATGTTAGGGGCCTAGGGCTGTATTATTCAGTTTAAGGCTGAAGCATAAACAAATATAACTTCTTTGGAATGAGTTTAAAACAATCGGCTGGGCTATGAAATAGAAGCGTCATTATCAGGAGCAGCTAAATGCAGCATTGCAAACAAAGGCTAGCTTGATTGGTTGGACATCAAGGCCATTAAAAAGAGGAGAGGGTCATTAACATGTGTGGAATGAAGTTTTAGAAGGGTAGATGATAATGAGGCATAAAGTTAAGTGACTCCCTCAGTACTGCCTGAAAAGAAATGCTGCTGCTACTGCCAGGTAATTGTTTTTAAACTTTACATGGAGCAAGAATCAAGTGTGTGGTGGTGGGGGGGGGGGGGCAAGGGCCAC
>NW_017729026.1:1678645-1679312 GCF_001723915.1 Gavialis gangeticus | reverse complement strand
GGGGGTGGGGGGGGGGGGGGGGTCAAGTGCACCAGTACACCCCTTTGGATCTGTCTCTGTATACCTAGAGGTTGTAGGAAGGCTGTCCATCTCAAGGCAAGTGATGGGAGTTTGGAACTACATACCAATAATGGGATGCCTCACCACAGCCTGATTGTGGCCCTCACTTACCTTTTGCTGGCTGAACTGAAATACTCACTAAATAGTGTGTTTCTTTTGTAAGCACTGAAACAAAGCAAACAAGTTGCTTCAGAACAGTACCCAGCAAGATACAATTAATTTGGCACTACTTTGAAAGTACTTCTGAGCAAAGAAAAATAGATACAGTTCTTCTAATTGCTTTATACTAGAATGTGAGAGCCAACAGAAGAAAGTGAAAATTGCTTGTGCTAAATGTAGAATGAGGTTGTAGTATGTGTCAAGTGTTAGTGATATGAAGTGAGAAGGATATCACTCTGTATTCCATGACATGTGGATTGATATAATGCTTAATATTGTAAAGTAAAACATACTATGGCACAACTTAGATGATCTAGAATAATAAAATAATGTGTGTACAACATGTCTTTGACTTCAGTGGGTGCATCTAGATGAGACACTTACTGTATAGTAACTCATTACTATTGCACAGTAGCATCGCTGGGCATGAATCATGATGTGACACTAC
>NW_017729026.1:1666170-1673645 GCF_001723915.1 Gavialis gangeticus | reverse complement strand
CTTACTGTATAGTAACTCATTACTATTGCACAGTAGCATCGCTGGGCATGAATCATGATGCGACACTACTGCATAGTAGTAATGAGCTACTGTGCAGTCGGCATCACCAGTCAACTGTTCTGGGATGCTACTACACAGTAATGCCAGTTACTGCACAGTCATTTAGTACTTGATTATGCAAGTACTAAATGACTGCACAGTAACAACTACGCAGTGAGCATCTTGTGTAGATGCACCCAGTGACATGCATGTATGAGCTACAGAATTCTCCTGCCCCCTGCTATATTCCTTTGTATAACAGTCCATTACATTGTTACCATTGTTAAATTCACTGTATGAAAGCAACCTAATTGAAAGATATTAAAAAGGTACCAAGCTGCTACTGGGGGGAAATCTATACAAAGGTGTATTATGTACTACCACTAATGTTATAATGGCACAGATGTCTTACCCATGATATACTGTTGACTACATTTTTAGTACATTACATCTTTACTAAGCTACATGGAGTCATACAGGAATAAAATAACTACTCAGATTATGCATTGTGATTTTTGATACAAGCCAGAAGACCATAAACTTGAACAGCATGTTCACTTCCAGCCAATCTATCTCAGAAAAGATTGAGTAGAGAGAAGAAAGCCTTCAGAAGTGGAGGTATGAAAGTAATCAGGTATAAAAAGAGACTGTAAAGGTTAGGGCTGTTTCCAGAAGAGGTGTAGGAGAGATTTGCAGAGCTGAATGGGGTAAAGGGTTAAATCAAGTGCTCCTAATTAGTCTTGTCTACTGATAGAACAACAAAGGGATAGCCAGTGAAACTAAAAGACAATGAAAGAGATAAAGAGGTACTGTTTCACATGGGGTAGATTCTGCACCGTTGGTTGCACCAACTGGTAGCAGCAGGGCTGTGCAATTTAGGTGTAGCTAGTATATACAATGCTGGCATTTGGCTCCTGGGCCATATACCATGCAGGCCGTATACTACTGGGGCAGGCCCTGGGGATCCTCCTGCCTCTCCACCATGTTGCCTGCACTGGTGGTGTACTACTCTTTGGGTGTGTCTACATGAGATGTGCTACTTTGTGTTTGCCTAATTTACTGCACAGTACAAGTGAGTGTCTATAGGTGCATGCCCTTACTGCGCAGTAAAAATGCGTAATTACAGTTAAATTTAAACACAATTAGTTAGTACCCAGTAACTCATGTGTAGATGTGACCCAGCAGCAAATTTGCTGCTGGTTTTACTCTGCTGCTAGGGGGCCGGCCTCAGGCCCACCCCAGGGTTCCTGGATAGGAGTCTCTCCTCACCCAGGGCTGGGCTGCATTTGTGACAGCCCCTAGCTGCTGGCTATAAAAACCTACAGTCATTTTATGCCCTGGAACTCCTGGCAGCTGCACAGGGATGGCAGCAAAGGGACTGCCACACAGGGGCCCAGAGAGCCAGCTTAGGACCCAGCAGCATGGCCTCAACCTCCCTGTCTAGGCCCACCGCTGCCCACATGTACACACACTTACCCTCCACCCGGGGCCCCAACTGGACCCCTCGACAGATCCACAGCTCCACAGCCCTAGACCCTGCCACAAGAAGCACCCAGCCATAACATTGCTGGCCATTAGCAGTGTCAGCTCCTTCCCAGGTACCCCTACACAGTGCGTGCTACAGATCAAGGACACTGGGCACAGCTGGACACCATCACTGACAGGGAGGACTGCACCGAGCCACCAGCCTCACCAGTCCTGGACATGTGGTAAGCCCCACGCTGGAGGAGGAGGTGGCCCCCCTCGCTCCAGCCCCCGCTTCTACCCCACCTCTCTGCCTGGTTTGCCTGCTCTCCCCTGGCCCTGGGTTCCCTGACACAGCATGCAGAGAGGTGGGACACAGTGTAAAACTTTATTGAGCAGCCCATGTCTGCACAGCTGGGCAGGCATGGGCTTCTCACATGCTGAGGCAAGTGACGATGCTGGTGGCAATATCTTTCTTGGCAGCAGGGAAGTGTAACACTGCCATGGGTAGCCCTCCAGGCAGCAGTGGAGGTTGCAGGGCAGCCTGGGCTTGCCCCCTATGTCATCATAGTTCACAGTCCTGTAATAGGTGCGCAGGTTTTCCCAGAGCACCAAGAGGATCAGGGGCACCAAGGTGTAATGGGTCAGGCACTCCTCGGCCTGCACAAACAGCACTGGCTGGGTCATGTGCAGCAGGGGCAAGCTCGAGTGTGGTGGTGGCATGAGGTGGGAGTGCCAGAACACCTCCTTGGAAAACACCCTTGCGGGGAGGCTGGGGGTGCAGCCAGCTCATGGCCCCAAGTGCAAAGCATCTTATCTATCACAAAAGGCTTCCGTCTCTGGGCTCTGCAGGGCCTGCACCTGGATGCAGGGGAGACACTGCAGTAACCAGCAAGGATTCTGGCTCCATGTGTGGTGGCTATGCCAGAAGTGCACACAAGACCAAACCCTCCTCCTCCATTGGCTAGTGGTGGTGGCAGAGGAGTGGGAGGAGCGTGTTCAGGCCTGGTGGGAAGAGGACCAGGCACAGGAGAACAAGTTGTGGAAGGAGGACCTGGCCCACCAGGAGAGGTAGCACCAGGAGGACATTGCCTGGGAGGATGTCACTTAAAGATGGCTTCCATGTACTGGTAGCTACAGGTGGCATCAAAAATGGTTGTCATGTGCTGGCAGCTGGGGCTGGAGCCTGGAGTTCCCGCTGGTGGCCACAGGAGTGGCTAGTAGGACTGGAGTGACCTGGCAGAAAATTTACTTCCAGGTTTCTGCACATGTAGACACCTACAAAAAATCACTTACTGCGCAGTGAATCTAAGCATAACTAAATACACGTGTAGATATGCCCCCCTGCCCCTGAGCAGTGCCAGCAGTTTGCAATCCCCCTTGCCATGTGGCAGTCGGAAAGCTGACTATAGGGGCTTATGGTCCACATGTTAACTGCTTGTATGGCACAAGATGGACAGCCCTGCCCTAATTCATCATTATCCTGAGGAACAGTACATAAGCCACAATCATGTTGAAGAACAGATTTGTCACAAAAAGTAAAACTATTTTGAGAAATAAAAATATTTTCTTGTGTTGAAATGTTTCTCAATGTTTTGTTTCTTGATAAAGTTTTTATGTTTTAAAATGTTTCCTTTTAAAACCATTTTATATTTTTTATTTCAGTGAGTAAAAATTATATTCTTTTTTAATATAAAAAGAAATTTTAATGGAGAAATAGGGAAAATAAATAAGTAAAAGAAAGTACAGAAAAACTTTTTTTCTCTTACTTTTTTTCCTGATGAACAAAGGTCAACATTAAACCTAAAATGGAAGGTAGGTGAGTGCCACCTACTTCCTTTTTGTTTTCTTTACTTTGCACTGCCCCTCCTCCCTCTCTTTTGCCCACTAAAAAATTGAGCAAATAGTTCTGAAAAATATAATTAAAGTGAATCTTTTTTTAATTAAAACTTAGTCAAGGGATGAATCCCTCATGTTTTAGGACAATGATTGTGCCAGGAGCTGCTGAGAGTAGGGAAGAAACTTTTCCAATAAGCAGCTTATTTAATAAGTTTTATGCATCTTCATCTAAACCATCCAATGCCACTACCTACTGCTAGACAAGAAGCTAACTTGGACAATATGACAGTCCCTACATTCCTAGCAATGTGTTTCACATAATAACAATCCTTGTTAGGAAAATGGTCCGTGGGCACGTCTACAAGTGATGTTATGTCGCTGTAGCGATGAGCTACATTGATGTAGCTCATTGCTACAGTGGCGTAGCATTGGCAGGCACGAATTGTGATGCCAACACTACTGCACAGGTGCATGGGTAAAAAACCCATGTGGCGTTGGGACTGCATAGTAACATTGGTTACTGCACAGTCATTTAGGACTTGCTTAAGCGGTACTAAACTGCGCAGTCTGGCACACAAATAACAACTGTGCAGTCCAGTGCATGTGTAGACATGCCCTGTGTACTCTTAAGTGGAAAGTTGCTAGGAAACTTGTCTGTTGCATGGTTTGAGTGCAGAAAACAGAAATATGAATTACAAAGAACTCTGAATCGAGCCTTTAATGTATGAGAATAGCTATTAGCTGAGCACCAAACATGCGCTTCAAAAGGGTGTAAATCCCTGTAAATCCCTCCCACAGACAGAAATGCCCAGACAGCTCTGTGGTAATCAAAGGGTACGCATTATATAGTATGCATCATCCTGTTAGAAAGTAAGCAGAAAATTTGTGTCAATATTTGCCTAAGTATTTTTATCCTTCAGAGTCCCATTGAATTTAATGAGCTTTGGATCAGGCTTTAGGGAGGAGCTTCTATCTTTCTATGCAGAATGAAACTTTCTTTTTTAGCACAGGCTCTTTGTAAAGAATCACTAAGGCTGTGCAGCTTTGCCAGTGTTGTGGTACAGTTTAATGGGCTGAGTTAAAAATACTATAGCAATTTCAACTAAAGACCTCTGTTCTTCTAGGCTGTGTCTGTACTGTAACCCTGTTTTAATGCTTTTATTCTGTTTAATAGAGAGATGTGAGCCAAGAGCTGTATCTGCCAGCCTTATAAACTGTGAAAAAGCACTTTCTTGCAGAGAACCTCTGGTTTACCAACACTTTCAATCTGGGTCATTTAAATAATTTAATCTGTTTGCCAAACAAGAGTTTAGACAAGCTGTGTTCACATCTCACTCTCTCCCCGACTTCATCCCAAATTTCTCCTCCTGACAGGAAATAAGAAATGACAAGCAAATGAGCTGGAAATTACTACATCAATTACACTACTTTTGAAGCTACTATCATAAATTGTGGACAAAGTAACAGCAATGGCACAATAAATCTTAAGCTGTAGATCAAGCTATATAAAACAGGCATCAAAGTAACAAAAAAAGGAGGCATTGGAATGAGAATGTCAGTGTCAAATTCATTCCTGGGTGTAAATGCTCTGAAGCCGTTGGCTTTCTGTAAGGAATTAACTGGCTTTTAATCTGTATTGCTGAACTGGAGATCTGCCACTTCAGGTGTGTGGAGGTCCAGAAGGAATAACACCACTGTATATCACCTGTGCAGTTATATAGCATAAGGCTTACCTATGCAGTGTAAGATTTGAGGATTCAAGGACCCTAACCTCGAAATATAAAAGCTTAAATGTAGTACTTCTGCTTAATTAACAGCCAGATACAAGGTTCACTGAAATCCAATTGACTTTAATGGCCCTAAACAAACCCACTTTCCTCATCTATCTTTTGTAAAATCCATACTGCTGGTAATGGTCTTTAAAAAAAGACGCTGGTTGGTTAGATCAGGCACAGCTTTCTTTATCAACTCCAGATAGGCATTGGATTTCCCAGCTGTCAAAACGTTTAGTGTGTAAAGAAGAGTGTCAGGGATTAAAGCTTTTTGCAGAGCTCCCATCTACATTCTACTACCAGTTCATATTTAAACACTTCCCAGCACCTGGGATCTCAGGCTCCCACAGCCATATCCTTACCAAACAGCAAAACTTTTACAAATATTAATTTAACCCAGGCAGCCAACACTCTTCAAGGACAAGATAGCACATGGCAAATTACCACCCAACTCCTAGCACATTTATGTGTATCCTTCTTGAACAGGCATACTCATTTTAATTTGCTTTCAAGCACTTCCATCACTTTTTAAATTATGTAGATTAATGACTGTTTTTTTTTAAAGAAAGAGTTCCATATAGTTTAAAAACACTATATTTGGAAGGTGTTTCTAAAAGTTGAATTGATATGTGAGAAAAAAAGCTCCCTTTGACTGGGTTCCAGGTTGGAACAAACATTGGGCAGTCTGTCGAAGGACAGAGAGTGTATGCGTATGTACATTTTTTTAATAGCTTTTCTTCCGGCTGAATGTTGGGTCTCTGACTATAGCACACAGCACTACATTGTGTAGAAGAGGATGCCTCTGTTCATTAGGAAGGATTTTTTATCTCATACATCACTGTCAACTTGCTGCTGTGATTCCAGAAAGTTTAGCTAATCTTCTTTGTTCACATCAACACAAATAATTTGAATTAATAATCTGAGTTTGGGTTCATCTTTAATGCTTCCCCCTCCAGTCCCTGTCCCGTCCCTCTGTCCTCTCCCACCCAGCCCTTGAATAAATGGATAGAGCAGATGTGTTAGTGGTAAGATTTTCTAGACAAATGTCTTCTTGAGTTCAAACCAAGTGTCTGCCTAATGATGAACACAGCATTCCTTGTACTGGCCTAGGCATATTAGAAAGGGATTTACTTTCACCACTTTTCAAGCTGCAGAATAAATCCTTATATAATGTTATGGTGATTAATAAAGGGACCGTCTCACATACAGGTCAACTCAGGAGAAACCATACAAAAGCAAGCAGATTAGAAGACTGAAAAGAGGAGGAACACACCAAAGAACCTGGCTAGAGAGTCCTCAAAATACAAACAGGTCAATTTTTTTCATTATATGAGCAAATTCATAAACTAGGTTCTAAACTTTTCATAAACTGAGGTCTATTTTTTTCATTATGTGCACAAATTCTTTTTGATAGAGGCTACTGATTAAATGCCCTTAAAATGGAGAGTGTCTCTAAGAGCTGGTGGAGGAATAGAAGAGAACATGTAGTAGCTGTGGAAATGTAGGTATTAAAAAGACTGGAGAAAGACAGTCTTAACCTTTAGGGGTTGCCTACACATGTGCTCTGATGTGTTCTAATTAGAATGCATTGAAGTAGACTCATGCTACAGCACCATGTACAGCCTACCACATTTCAAAAGTCAGTGGGAATGCCTTATCTAAACCTCATTGAATCAGCGTTAGTTAGCTTTCAGCACCCCCATGGCCTTTTTGAAAGATGGGACACTGAACACATGTGAGGCTGTGGCATTTTAATTAGAGTGATTGTCCAGGAGCCACTCTAATTAAAATGCCCTTCCCACTCCAAAACACAAGTATAAACATCCTAGAATTGTGTATCCATTTGGTTGGCACAGGGGCATTGTAAATTTTCCCAGGATAAAGAGAGAGGGACCATACACTTGATAATAAGAAAGAGAAGGGTTGTGGGCATGTTTTGTAGCTAATGGTAGAGATGGCAGTTGCAGAGGATTTGGCAACTAGGTTTTACGATGGGTGGTATGTGCTTGTACAGAGAAGAACAACAAAGGGAGGTCCAGGTGAGGGAGATCCCCTGCCCTCCATTAATGCTGACCTGATGAAGGAACACCTTGAGAAGCCAGATACCTTCAAGTCAGCCGGCCCTGACAATCTACACCCCAGGGTACTCAAGGAAATGGCAAGCATCATAGCCCAGCCTCTGGCACAGATATTTGAAAACTCCAGGTGCTCTGATGTAGTGCCTGAAGACTGGAAGAAGGCGAGTGTGTTGCCGATCTTCAAGAAAGACAGGAAAGTGGATCTGGCTAACTATAGACCCATCAGCCTGACTTCTATCCTGGGGAAGATCTTAGAAAAGTTTATTAAAGAGGCCATCCTTAA
>NW_017729026.1:1639782-1665320 GCF_001723915.1 Gavialis gangeticus | reverse complement strand
TGAACACCTTCAAGAAAAAATTGGATGCATATCTTGCTGGGATCCTATGACCCCAGCTGACTTCCTGCCCTTTGGGCAGAGGGCTGGACTCGATCTTCCAAGGTCCCTTCCAGCCCTAATGTCTATGAAATCTATGAAAGGTTCTTTGCTATCTGTGAGTAGGATTGATGTCCTTGTATGCTGTAGTTCTGCAATATAGCAGATGATTTTGATGTAGGGAGGTTTGTTGAGAGGAGAGTAAGAGGAAAGTTTACGGACAGGAAAAGTTGGCGATTTAGTAATTACAGTGGGAATCAGGGTGCATGTGAAGGTTGTATGAGGGCTATGAATCTGGAAAAGATAGAAAACCTGGCACATGGAGGACTCTTGCAGAAAGAGGAAGAGGGAGATAAAATTTGAGCGTGGTGTTCTTAGAACTACTTGATGCCTAAAACTGTTGGGTGTGATTTTCAAATGTGGCCTTGGCTTCCTCTGTGTGTTTAGCATATAAGGGTGGGCACACATCCACTATGTTTGCATACACAAAAAAATGATTGGTTGGCTTAACATTAACCCCATCAAGGGGTAGCTAGTCTGAATATTTAGGTAAATAGAAAAGAAAGTAAGATAAAGGACCTCATCCTGTGATATGCTGAGAATTTTGAAAGAAGTGCTGAGTGTAGTATAAGGAATGAAACTTGAGAAAGAGATTCACAGTACAAGAGGGGATGCAGTTTGATGGGCCACCAGAGGCTCAGGACTGAAAACTAAGGGAATCAGAAGATACAGGCCCCTCTGTGCATATTCAAAAAAGATCTTTCATCTACACTTTTGTGTGCCTTCCACATCATTTAGGATTTATGAAACATGGAACATCCATAAAGTCAAAGGATACTGAGGAATTGATGCGATACATGATTGGCCTCTAAGGAGCTAATCTAAAGCTCATGAGGGAACTTTCATTAACTTCATTGGGCCTTGAATCACACCCCAAACTCAAATCACTGGGAATTACCAGTGTTTCATCCTGTGAAAACAAGTCCTAAAATATGTGTTTAGGACTAATTTTCCGCCCAAATAACTTTAGAACAGGGTGATGCTTTTGTACTTTAGAGCATGACAAGAATCCATTATATATGTAACAGTGACATTTAATTTTTTGTGTGGTACTTTGACCTGCCCTGACACTCTGATGACTGCTTTGCTCTATATTATTAAAGTCTTCAAGTACACGGGGATCTACAGGGGGTTGGAAGTATTAGGAACTGCACACATCTGTCTATGTGATCAGAACGACCAGTCCACTTTTATGAGATTCTTTTAAAACAAAGAGTGATCTTTGTTGGGCTCTGGGGGGCCCTTACTGGTAGTGTGAAGAACAATATTAACCATAAAATTGTGTTTAAACTGATAATATTCAATACTCCTGCAGGGGAATGAAAATTGCCGCGGTTGCTTAGGGAAAGGTAAGAACTGTGTGATACAAGTCAAACAAATGTGCATAAGAGAATTTGGGCTCAGTGCAGATTTTTATTACATGACTACATAGCCCATTGGCTAACTTGACTGGATTGGGAGTTGCACCCATCTAACAGAAGCCAAATATGGGGTAAATTCCATGACTGTTCAACACTACAACAGCACTTGTAGGGAGGTACAAGTGGCTTGGAAATAATGTATTTAACTCTGAATACATTGATGTTGTCTGATATGTACTGTTATGCTATATAATCAGTTCTATATTGCATGCCAAGTGTAAGATGGGCAATAGGCTCTGACCTCCCTGGAAAATACCTGCTCTAAAATTGGAATACAGGAAACCTTCGGTATTCGCGGGTTCAGCATTGGTGGTTTCAAATATTTGCAAATGCTGAACCCACATTTTTAATACATTTTAAACACTTACTGGACTTCCTCAGGATCTCTGTGCTTGCAGCCGCTGGGCTCCTGCCACCGCTGCCAGGCTCCTGGGCTCCCACCATCGCTGCCGGAGCTGTGCCCCACCCCCAGCCGCTGGGGGCACTGCATTCATGAATGCAGCGCCCTATTCATGGATTTCGCCATTTGCAGGGATCACGGGAACATAACCCCCACAAATGGCAAGGGTCGCCTGTACTACAAGCAATGAAAAAAAAGAACTGAACATACTGAAGAGTTATTTTAATAATTCAAGCCTGCTCACTTACTTGGGAAACTACTCCCTTACTTCCATGTGATAAAAATAGAGTGTATCTAGTTTTCAGAACGGGGTACGGAAACAGACACCAAGTGGGAAAAAAAAATTGCAAATATGAGGAGGGAAGTAGGAAGAAAAGAGGGAATGGTAAGTGAAATAAAAGGATTTCCAAAAATCTTCTCAACATGTTACTTTTTTTTGGCAATTTCAGTACATATTGCTATTGCCATTGCCATTGGGGCTCTTCATTTCACTTCATGGCCAAATAGGCTGGAACTTCCATAGGAGAGACACTTATAACTCACTTGTCATGCATGCCCTTCCAAGACAGAGCTTGTATGATCATGGGGGCATAGCCCAGTATTGGTTTTATAAAGAGAGAAGGGGTAGGAAAGCTACAAGAAAATGATTTCCATTTCAGTGAAGCCTAGTTTAGGAAAAATGCCAACGTAAGTAGTTTATTCCTGTAACTCCTATTTACTACAAATAATCAGGAATTAAGAACTAGTCCCTAAAGGAGTATGTGTTTTATCCATATAAATAGGAATTAGAGAGAAGCCTCAGTGACTCTTCTTAACAAAACTGCATGTAAAATAATATAACTCTTTTTCAGAAGCTGAGAATCAAAAGCACCACCATATCATTTTGCAGCATCTGGGTTAGTTGGCTGTAGATAGATCTGTGTAAAATACTTTCACTGAATCCAAACTAAACTATTCTGGTGGACTGGCAGTATTGTGGTGCATGTTTCTGGGAGCTTGAACTTATTCAGGCTTTTTGAACTTTCACCCTCTCATTGTTATAACTAACAGTCGCACAGAGATGACGTCTATGGATCTTAGAGGTGAGGGTAGTAGAGGGAATGGCCTTCTGGCCCATTCCAGAATCAGGATGAAAGTAGTCCAAAAGAATCCTTAACAAGCCATCATCACATAAAGTGGTATGAAGTAATACAAATATAGATGGAAGGCTAGTACATCTGAGTGAAAATTGAGAAGTTAAACATTGAGCAAGGGGTTAAATAGAGCAAAATGGCTTCTTGGCAAATAAAAGAGGAAGGCAGATGAAGAAGGGCTATAAGAGGAACTGTAGGATTTCTGGTGGGTTTCCTTCCAGCAGCCTTTAATGCTCAAGTCTGTTCCCGTTACACCACTGAAAGTGGGGAGGGACCTTAAGAATCAATGTTAGTCTTGATCCCAGGTCTTGGACTTTGATAGGTCTTTGACCATTGGGTGAAAGTGAGCCCCGGCAATGAGTGGGTTTTAAGGTAAAGTTGATTGGTTAGTCTGGGCTTGTGGCTGCACTCAAGCTTGTAATTATTGGTATAGAAAACCCTAACCGTCCTCACTGCCAAACAAACAATTCAGTCTGAACCTCGATAAATATTGATTTCCCCAGAGAAGAATTGTTAATTTATAGAGAAATTGTTCTTTCTTTCTTTTGTCCTTTCTTTCTTTCTTTTCTTTTCTTTTCTTTTTTTTTTTTTTTTTTTTTGCAATACAGGACAGCAGAACAGTTGATTTTTTTTATCTTTATATTTAATGTATATTATGCATACATTGTTTTCCACATAGTTTAAGGGCATGTGTAGACGAAACAGAGGCCCTAAATTGAAGCAGTGGGTTTTAAAAAACACTGCTTCAGTTTAGTGCTGATTAAACCCGTGTCATACACACATCCCACTGACTTCCCTGCCTCTCTGCAGGCACCCTGCCTGTGGCACCTGACTTAGGCAGTTCCAGGGGGCACTGTAGCTGTGGAGGGAAGCACCAGGCCCCCGTGCTGCTCATGCAGGCAGTCAGGCTCTGGGCAGGAGGGGAGATCAGGCTCTTTGCTTTTCTTAGGCAGAGCCTGCTTTCCCAGGCTGCTGCCAGGCTGCCTGCAGGGCTTCCTGCAGAGCCATGGAGCTGCATGGAGCCCAGTGCTTCACTCTGCAGCTGCAGGGCAGCAAACTAAAACTCCTTGAAGGAGTTTAAACTAAAACTCCTCAAATGAGTTTTAGTTTGCTGTGCCCCAAGTCATTTAAGGCACATTACACTGCCAAATTTCCTACAGCGGCTGGAATTAATACACAATACACCGCCAAGGCATGCAAACACTGACACCATTAAAGCGGTGCAAAAGCATTTAGCCCACTTCACAGTGTCATACACACATGCCTCTTGTTTCATCTACAGACAGCCTAAAATACTGTTGAAGAACCTTTGCTATTATCCTCAACGGTTTTAAAAAAGCAAATTATAAAGTGATGCAATGAGTGATGGTATCTTGACTATACAATCTGGTCATTTTCAATGTAAAGATGTCTTTCTCAGATACTGCCCATCACCTTAGTACTGACATGCTTAGGTACTAGGGTAACTAAAAGGCTAACTAGGTTAGTTATTTTAAATGAAATAGAAAATAAGTTAGAAGCTGGTAATGTCTAAATATATATTAAACTATTATTAACTACATATTGTGCAGTAAATATACTTAAAATATGTGATTTAATTGCACATATGCTGCTAGAAAACAGCCTTTCCATTCTCATCAGTGCTTGTTACATTTACAGGAGAATATGTACTGGATCCTCTCCAAAGGGATTTGGATTGCTGCCATTGGGCAGGGATACCAGAAAACAAATGTGAGATGAACTATTCCCAATTTTTTTCATTCTTGTAACTGGTAAATAAAATTGGTGAGAGTGGGGGTTAAGTGAAGGAAAGAAAGAAATCCTATAAAATGCAAAGGGAGCAAGTTCAAGAATTGGAAGCTCAGGAATAGAACTGAGATGCAATATTTTGTCCAGTCATCCATTACAAACTGGAGTAATTAAAAATATATATTGGAGGAGGAATACATGCCTTAGGGAATTGCTGTATGACAAAAGAACCCTTCAGTCTTGTTTGAAATCAGACCAAGTTAATAGTGACTAAAAGTTGGTTATGTGATGTCTGTGAAAGTATCCCATAGAGTATTAACTACTGATGTCTGCCCTTGAGGGCAAATAGCCACCTCACAAAAAAACTGTTACCAGGATTCATATAAATTGTTAGCCTTTGGCTGTCTCAGCCAAGAAACCAACAAAGGGAGAATGAAAACTGAGCTTTCCTATTATTGCCAGAGGTAGTCTCTCCCAAGTCCAGACTTGAGAAGCTACAATGAGATACCATCACTGTTGCCGATTGTATTGTGTTGTTCCAGGGGAAAAACAGGGCTTCATTAAAGATAGGGATTTACTAAATTTATTATTTATGATTGGTATTGTGAGAGAGGAGATAAATTAAGAATGAAGTGTAATCATATGAAAAGCCCTTGAAGGGAACATGTATATTCTAGTGTTTTAAATAATGAGGAGTTGGAGACATTTGACTTGATTAGGAAGCCAGTTCCAATGTCTTATCTCACTCCAGAAAATGGCTAGCCAGCTGAAGGTACAATGGTGGAATCCCTATACAGCAAGTAGTGTGTGTGTGCACGTGTGTGTGTGTGTGCACGTGTGTGTGTGGACGTGTGTGTGTGTGTTTGAGAGAGCGAGAGAACTTGTGGTATGCTAACTCAAGTGGTATCTGAGTGAGCCAAGAGACCAAAGCTCAAGGGGGATGTCTCTGACTACTGCCAGGGCCCAGCTTGTTAAAGGCCTTTTAAACCAACAAAGCCTACTTCAAACCAATCAGCTGCTGCTTAGGCAAACAATGTAAAACAATCATCTAACATGCTAACGTCCAGAAATGATGAATGCTCAAACAGGAATGGCATCTCTGTAAAGCAAGGAAAGGGTGGGGAAGGAGGTGATACTGACAAACATGATAAATGTTTGTGGCTTTTCTTTCATACTTGAAACTATAACAAATGCCAGACTAAACATTCACAGGTAGGAATTTCGGCATGCTTTAATTCTAAAGCAACTGTATGATACTGTTGTGTGGGTTTATTATTACAATCTGTTCCTACCCCAGCTCCCAGCGCAATTAGACACTGAAATGACGGATGCCCTATTTCCACCAAAAGTCCTTTCTCAAATCTTTAAAAACAATTCTGCATTTTTAAAGGGCTGTAAAAATAGTCTTAATAGTTTGACTACATCTGAAAAACATATCAGATGTTTATTTGCATAGAGATGCTCTTTCACGGAGCTGACTATTCTTGCTTTCACCAGTCCTTCCTATTGATAACCATTCCAAAAGACAGAAAGGGGTTCTTGTAAATGTGCTGAAAAAGAATTAGAAAGATTTTATCCTCTGCAAGTAGTGTGTTACTAAAATACCTACCTTAATATTATTGTTATCCATTCCTGACCCAGCCCATGTTGGCATAATTGCTTAACTTTCTGCACAAGATAACTTGTTGTTTTTTAAGGGCCAACTTGTGCGTAAAGCTAAGCAAGTGAGTAATTGTGGACCAGACCAGTACTGTACTGAAATTCTGAACACAATGTAAAAATTAACCTTTGGAATTTGGGCCTTGTGATTTGAGCCTGTCAGCTTGTCATCAAAACTAACTGATTTTTTTGCTGGCTTGTTTTGCTTTTCGTTTGCCAGTGCACATTTTAAATATATTTCAGATAAATGTATGCATTTTGCTAGGCAGCTCAGCCCCCTAAACCAGCATCTTTCATCAAGGAAAAGAGTGCACCGTGTGGTTCTTATAAAGAGAAAAAGTCTGCCTGCTGTTTGGATTCCATCCAAACTGTCTGTGACACCTTTAAATACTGTACAAGTAGTATGAGTGGTCATAAATTAAACTGTAAATAGGTTTTAAAATACACGTAGTCTGATTAGCATGTGCCCAAGTAAAGCAGTCAATAACTTACCTTTATTTGATTCTACAGTTCTAGCAGTCTCCAAGGGCCCTGTTCCTGAAGCTATTATGTTTTTTAAAAAAATAACAGATTCACTGTTTTTTGCAACATAAATCAAAGCTAGAGTGTTATTTCCCTCCAAGTTCTATCCTCAAAAATTTAAAAAACTCAATTGTTTTCAGCTTGGTGCTTCAAGCCTCTGGAGCAACACCACTTCCTTCCTCCCTCCCTTCTGAAAAAGGAAACTGACTTCTGTTGTCATGACATATTTAAAAAGTCAACAAATCATTTTTTATTTTCTCATTTATAAAAAAAAAGCATTGAATATTTCCATAAAGATGGGTGTCCCAAGGAAACTGTATAATTTCCCTCTTTAGTAGTACTTGGTTTCATTGCTCATCTCTTCACAATGGGGAAATTGGGAGCTAGTGCTCAGTCCATGTTTGTAGGGTTCAGTGGAACTCTGCAAAGCAAAGGAGAGGGTGTCTGTCACAGGATAAAAGTTAGAACCTAAAGACAAGAAACTGGTTTCACAGTCCTCGAGCCCTCTCTGTGAAGGGAAGTACCCCCTCTTAAGTGCAGATCTTCAAGCCCTGTCTTTACTCCACTTCACAAAAACTTGACAACATATCCTCTACTCAGAGATGGTGTCTACATGAGAAGCTGACTATGCAGTCATTCCTGCATAATCATTTAGTACTTATAAAAACCATTTAGTACTTGTATAACTCCAGTTACTACACGGTAATTTGCTACTTGTATTAACAAGTACTAAATGACTGTGTAGTAACCAGAGTTACTGTGCAGTAGTAGCATCGACGAACGACTTTTTCGTGATGCTGAGTGAGCAGTAGCCTGAGACTACTGCGCAGTAGCTTTGCAGCACACTTCCTGCCATGCAATGCTACTGCACAGTAGTAATGGGCTACTGCGCCATCAGTGTCTCATGTAGATGCAGCCAAAGGATATGGATTCACTGAGTTGCTTCGCCACAACTATAACCTCTCCCCTAACTAACAGAGCCATACTAGCTCCACTCACAGTGGGGCCGTCTATGTACAACAAAGAGATAGGATTTATCGCTATGGTTAGTTCACGTGGGTTGCAGATATAGTGAGAAGTGAACACAGGTTTTCCTTTTTCCAATACTTTTGGGTTTGATTCATGGTGAAGCATTCTGCTCAGCTTTCATGGCACAAGGTCAGAAGATGTGTGTTGTCATTTCAGTCTTTTATCACAAAGCTGAAGCAGCTTTTTCCTGAAATGGTACAGCTCTCACTCTTGAATTAGACTTCTGGGACAAGAAATGTTTGTGAAGAATGTGATAGTTACTGTACAAATAATTTTCCTTCAATATTATCTTCATGAGTATTTTCCAATATTACACAGAATGTCAGGACAAGGAATAAAGTTCTTCTCCCAGGTACACCACTAATCCATGTGTCTGCAATGTAAGAGGGCCAAATTTGGCCTGTTGCTTTTATGATTGTCAGAGGAAGAAACAACATGATTGCACTTTGCTTTTAATTTAATAAATTCTTTGTGAAGTGCAGTACCTGGTCAGCATAACTTCAAGTATTTTTAAAATAGATTTAAAGTGTACAATTGGATAATGTTCTTAACATTGCTTTTATAGTAAATATATATGTTACAGTATACAAGCTGGACAGCCAAAGAAGTCCCTTGGCTGTATATTATACCTCCTTTTCATCAGTTAGTTTTATAGTGTGACAGTAATATTGGAATTTATCTCCCTATATCACAGTCTTTTGCTTGGCTGTCTTTTTCAACAGCTTCTTTATAGTTAGCTGATGATATGAAAACTTGCCATTACCTGCAAAGAATGTGAGCACAATTCCACTGTTCAGTTCTTAGTGGATACACTAGAAAAATATTTGTGTGTTTGTGTGTGTTTAATGTAA
Source organism: Gavialis gangeticus (assembly GCF_001723915.1). Classification (NCBI taxonomy): domain Eukaryota; kingdom Metazoa; phylum Chordata; order Crocodylia; family Gavialidae; genus Gavialis; species Gavialis gangeticus. Next base: position 1,656,460 of record NW_017729026.1, on the reverse strand, counting down.
TGTTTGTTTGTAGATTCCTATATTTTATAGAAAGATAGTATCTATGTATAAATAGGTAATTCAGTATATTAGGCCCAATTTTGCAGTTAATTATAATGTGTATCCCACTGGTATGATGCATTGCTTTTATTTAGGATAGATTTTGGCCAGTTATATGAAACTCAAAATTGATAGAGTTTATGTAGACATGCATCATTAATTTAGATGATATTGCAAAGTTTGTATTCAAATCTTTCAAAATCATCTTTTTTTTATTTTCCCTACTTTCTCAACTCTACTTTTTCTTCCTCTTTAGTTTGATCCTCCAGTTACAACTCCCTGAATGTGTCTACATGTTTATTAACACACAGTGCCTACTGCTCATTAAATTTAGTACTTGCAAAAGGAAGTACTAAATAAATGCACAATAGGCTGCCGTACTGCGCATTAGTGTGATTGCTCGTTTTTTTCATGATGGTTAACGCACAGTAGGCTAACGCTACTGTGCATTAACCTAATAGCATGGTTTCTGATGTGATGCTGTAATGTGCAGTCAATCAGTCTACTATGCATTAAGTGTATCATGTAGATGTGGCCCATAATGTTAATGAACTCTTCCTCAAATTTGTTTTCCTTCCCTGCAAAGCACTAAATTTGTTCTCCAGGATTACACTTATCTTCAGAAGATGAGCATGAGGCCTTTACATTTGGATCCCAGTTAACCCCTAGCTAAATTGGACCACTTGCACTCATGACCATTTTGTTTGACAGCTCCTAATTTAAAAGTAGTATTTCCAACTTGAGCAGGATTTAAACAGGCAAGGAAAAATAAGTAACATCCCAAGGAACCTATTGTTCTAGTTACCAATGAGAGCTCACACAGTGTCTCTTTTGTTATTAGTTTTTGCTGTTTTTGAAATATCCACCCATACAAGATATACTTTTAAAATTAATTTCTCGTGAATAAGTGAACATATACCTAGATTTTTAAACTACATATTTAGAATACGGACGCTAGTCTCCATACAAAATCTTTGTAATTTAGATCCTTGAATAGTAAGAACTGCTGATTTCAGTGGAGATATACCAATTCACATCAGCTGGTGCTCTGGCTTAATGATTTTAAAAAAGATTTGGAATCTAAGCCACTAGTCACATCATCTTTCCATTTTTTGGTCCTTCAAATCAACAAGCAAAGTTCCCATTTGCACATCTGTTTAAACAGCATAACCAGTTGTGTTGTTTCTTGTTTGTTTTTAAACTAAGGCTCAGGATAAATTTAACCCATCAGGGTTAAGATCTGTTCCAGTTATAACATGAAGAAAACTTTATAGTAATTAAAAATAGCAAACCATTTAGTCAAGTTTGTGCTTCAGTGAATCAGCCTATTTACAATATATATAGCTTGACATATGTACTTAAATTATTGTTATTCAATTATGTTTCATAGTTTTGGCATCTCTGTCCTCTTTTGTTCCTTGTAAGACTGCAGTGTGTAGTTTACAGCCATAAGTCTTATAGTCTGAAAGCACTTTCCTATAAAAGTACAGTTCATCACAGTATCTTTTGGCAGCTTGGGTTCTGTAACTTAGCTGCTTAGGGGTGCTCTTTCAGTAAAAGAGCTGTGGGCTGTTACTGCTTAACTATTACTCAAATGAAATGCATATATTACAATTTTAAATAAAAAAAAACAGAACAACACAGTTTTAATTGCTATTTCTACAATAAAACTGAGGCTTATTTATAACTTGGGATTTTATTACCTACAACAATTTATGCCCACCTATTTGGAGGTTCATGGTGGCCAGAAAATAACTGCTTACATTTTTTTGGTCATTTCCCCCCCCCACAAACATAACTGCATCTTAAAATACGGAAAAGTAATTTATAGGGGAAATGAAAAAAGCTTACGTGGAAGATTACATAAACTGCATCTGTCTTTTCAAGCCATTGAGATATATAAACAAGTCATTAAAAATTGAAAAAGCCAAAAAAAAGAACAAAAGATTCTTTTAATCTGAAGAAGTTTTGAAAGTATGTCTTTTCTCTTTCAAAAAGACAGGATGTTACTTCATTCCTATGCAGATGATCTTGAATGAATAAGAAAAATACCGAAAAATGTGAGGGGTACTGTGCCCAAGAGAGTTTATGGTAAAGTTTAAGAAAAAAATTGCCCATAGAAATATCTTTCTAAATAGAACCCAGGCTTCTATGGTCTATAGCGAAGAGTTTTATTTTTATGTCACATGAAATTTTAAGATCACCTATGAAACTGCAATTGAACCCTTAGCTGCCAAATTTGATTCCAGTCCTTAAAAAAAAGAGTCTGTTTTTGTAATTCAGCCAGCAATGCGCTAACCTTTTTTTTAAAAGGTAGCCAGACATATTGGCAAAAAGTATATGTGGTTAATCAGCTAAAACTATGTAGCAGTTTGGAAACTATCAATCATCTTTCAGACCCTTAAAAGCATGAAGCTATTGGGAGGATATCAGTGAGCTCTGGTAATACAAAAGAGTATACTTAAACAGCTGGTTTTGAGATGTTCTTGTCTTCTTAGGTTTTTTTTTAAATTTATTTTATTTTCAAGATGCCACTGGTGATGGCAAAAACATGAGACATATACTACTCCAGCTAACAATAGGAAAATTATCAGAGACAGTAGGTGTCACCTTGCACCAACTTAACATAAGTACTGACAACTATGAGTTTTCTTTAAATCAATCCTACAGTGTTGTTATTTGGGTTAGCTGTGGCAAAGAATGTGGGCAGCTAATGTGGATTTAAGCAATGTTGAATCCAAAGCTGTAATCCTGAAAACTCCCACTCAGTGGGTACGTCTACACAAGATGCTTACTGCGCATTAGCCTAATAACAATGCACAGTAGCATGTCACGGCAAAAACCATGCTAATAGCCTACTGTGCTGTGTTATTAGGCTAATGTGGAGTAAGCATCACTAAATAACTGTGTGCCAGCACTATGGCACAGTAATTTTAGGTACTGTACATTTAGTTAGTACTTTATTTAGGAAGTACTAAACTAAATGCACAGTATGTAAGGCTTATTAATGAACATTTAGATGTACCCAGTGTTAGCTAACTCTGTGTGTACCTGAGGCCATTTCTGCTATCTTGCTGCCCAGAGATTTCTGCCAAAATGCAAATCTTACCCACTCACTCTCACTCTTCACTCTCTCCCTGTCCAAGACCAAAAATTAGGCTTCTAAGTGCATTCCTGAAATCTTCTCCATGCCATCTACTCTACAGCAATAGGAGCAAATGGTCAGCACATGTTTCCTTGGCAGTAGCTCTATGCTTGGCAGGGAACCACTAGGGAAATGGCTTAAACTCCATAAGCACTGCAATCCTTACCTTAGAATTCCTTATGCTCTTGGAAGCTACATATCTGGACATGCCCAGAAGAACCTCTGCAGTAATAGGACTGAGCAAAGTGTGCCTAACTTACACCTAGGGCAAGTCAAGCTCCAGGAACTAGGCATTTTTCCACCCACCATCTTGAAAGACTAGGTCTGGTAGGTGCTGGTGCCAAGACTTCGGAAGGCCACCCGGAGATGGCTGAACATTACAGGTCTGAAGGACCCTAGGCAGTAGGAGGAGTTCCAGGCCCAGTTGTATAGTGCCCTGGAGCAAGTCCCTACCACTGAAGGCATCTCCATCCAGGCACACTTGGAGTGACTCAAGTCTGCTGTGGAAGATGCCTATGCCCAAACTATTGGGTTTGCATCATGGCAGAACCAGGACTGGTTCGATGCCAAAGATGCTCAGATTCACAATCTCCTCAAGTGGAAGTGTGCAGCCTTCATCGCCTGGCATGAACTCGGCAAAAGATAGCAGCATACCATCAGCTGAAGGCTGAGATCCAGCGACGTGTCCGTGACATGCAGAACAACTGGTAAGTGGAAAAGGTGTGCGTGATCCAGGGTTACGCCAACCAGCATGACATGCATAACTTGTTCCAGGCTACCAAGACAACCTATGGACCCCACTCCACTGAACAAAACCCCCTCTGATCACAGGATGGCTCCTGGCTCCTCAAGAATGATGATGCCATCTGTCTGCATTGGAAGGAGCATTTCAAACTCCTCCTTAACTGGGAGTCCATTGTATTGGAGGAGACCCTCCAAGCCATCCTGCAACACCCTGTGGTGGATTCCCTTGGTATTCCACCAACCAAATAGTGCATCCAACAGATGAAAACCAACAAAGCCTGTGGGCCAGATAGTATACCCACAGAGGTCTACCATGCTGGCAGCTTCTGGCTCACATCACAACTCCACCAGCTTATCTTCTACCTTTGAGTTAAAAAGAACATCCCCAGCAATCTTAAGAATTTGACCATCATGACCATCTACAAGAAGGGAGACAAATCTGACTGTGGAAACTACAGAGGGATTTCCCTCCTATCCATTGTGGGTAAGATCCTGGGCTGCATCCTCCTGAACTGCCTTCATCCCATTGCCAAGGAGATCCTTCCAGAAACCCAGTGCAGCTTCCAACCATCCCGGGGCACTGTGGACATGGCTTTCGTTGCCAGGCAGATCCAAGAAAAATGTAGGGAGCAAAATCAAGAACTGTTCCTCGCCTTCATTGACCTGACCAAGGCATTCGATTCCTTAAATTGTGAAGCTCTGTGGACCATCTTCCAATGCCTTGGCTTCTCAATAAAGTTTGTCACCATGCTGAGACTCTTTCATGATGATATGACCTCCATTAGGGCTGTGCGAAGCTTTGGTCCCTCATTGGATTCAGTAGAGATTCAGCCCGATTCAGTGGCCAATTCTCCAAATCCAAATTGAATCAGAGGACCCTTTAATCTCTCTGAATTGATTTGGAGAGATTCAGAAAGATTTGGACATAGAGACAGCTTTAAATGTTTTTTCTACATACCTCCAGGTAGCAGGGGCTCGTGAGTGCTGTGATGCTGGGGCACACAGAGCATGCCACAGAAGCACAGGGAGCTCCCCAGCACACTCAGCAGCAGACTGAGTCCACTTCCAGGTCCACTGGGGAGCATGCTGGGGGGTCCCCCCATAGGCCCCTGGCTCAGCGACTGATGCCCCCGGGTCTGGGGGGCCACCTGGGGTCTCCCTGCAGCCAATTGCAGAGCTAGGGGGGCACAGGGAGGTCCCCTTGCATGCTCCCCAGCAGACCTGGAAGTGGACCAGAAATACTTACGGTCCACTTCTGGGTTAGCCCCCAAGCATGTGGAGGCCACCCCTCCTGCACTCCTTTGGGATGCTTCATGCACCCCAGCATCTCAGCAATCACAAGCTATGCCTGCTACCTCAAGGTATGTAAAAAAAACTTTTAAAGCTGTGTCTATGTCCGAATCGCCGATTCTCCAAATCAGCATCCAATCTTCAGATTTGGATTCAGCCAAATCAAATCAGGGACAGTGATCCTAATCAACAAATTGAATCATTGTCCCTGATTCAGGCCAAATCTGAATCAAATAGGGCCCACTTTGCAAACCCCTAACCGCCACCATCCTGAGTGGAAGATCTGAAACCAACGTCTTCAGAATCCATACCGGGGTCAAACAAGGTTGCTTAATTGCCCCCACTCTGTTTACCATCTACCTGACTGTTATCAACCACCTCATCCGAGATGATTTACCATTTGGCATCAGTATCCAGTATTGACTGGACAGACAACTTTTCAATGTTGGATGCTTCTGGGCAAAAACGAAACTCACCACCAAGGACATCCATGACTTCACCACTAAGGACATCCAAACCTTCAGTTTGCAGATGATTGGTGCGTGATGGCTCACTCTGCACACGATATGGAAGCAACCTTAGATCTCTTCAGTGCTTTGTATAAGAGAGTTGGCCTATCCTTGAACATCACCAAAATGAAGGTTCTCTACTTACCCTCCCCAGGCCAACTGACCATCCCTCGTGCTATCTACATAGACGGGAAGGCTCTGGAGTATGTGGAGCACATTCCATATCTCAGCAGCTACCTCTGTCAATGGGCTACCATCGATAAAGAAGTCCAGCACTGGGTCAACTGTGCCAGTGCCGCCTTCTTCAAGCTGCGACACCGTGTCTTTGAAAATAGAGATCTTCGGAAATCAGCGAAGGTCCTGGTTTATAAGGCTGTCATGCTGACCGTTCTCCTCTGCTGCAGTGAAGCCTGGACTGTTTACCAATGCCACATTAAGACCCTTAAGAGCTTTTACCAGCAGTGCTTGCATTGAATCATGGGGATCAAATGGGAGGACTGTCAGACCAGCGCAAGCATTCTCCCCGAAGCTGCGTTCACCAGCATCAAAGCCTTGCTCTTGAGAAATCAACTCTGATGGATCAGCCACTGCATCTGAATGTCCAAGAACTGCCCTCCTTGCCAGATTCTCTTCTCCCAGCTCTCCATTGGCTAACGCTCAAAGGGCAGCCAAAGGAAATGGTACAAAGACACACCCAAGGTCACCTTCAAGCACGGAGGCATAGACACCAGTGGCTGAGAGGAGCAAGCTGCTAACAATTTGGCATGGCCCCACTTGGTCCACAAAGACCCAATGACTTTGTGGCCCAACAACTCAATACTAAGGAGGAACAACGGAGGAGGGAGAAGGAGACTAACCCAGGTCTGTGGATCCCACTTCCCCAAACAACAACGTGCCCCCATTGCTGAAGAATGCGTGCATCCAGAATCATGCTCTTCAGTCACCTGAGGACCCATCAAGCCTGACAGACATCATCCTTGACTTCAAGGGACCATTGACAAGATGACAGATAGGTGCTCCCAAAAGCACCCCAATACACAGAACATGCATTCCTAAGTGGGGTGTTTCATGAGAGGGTTTTAATCCTGTCCTCAGTGGCTGCATTTACCAGAGACACTGACTGCACAGTCATTGTATTACTTGTATAAACAAGTACTAAATGACTGTACAGTAACCAGAGTTACTGCACAGCAGAGTCGCCGAATGGCTTTTAGATGATGCTGACTGCACAGTAGCTTGTTACTACTGTGTAGTAGTGTCTCATCATGCTTTGTGCCATGCAACGCTACTGCACAGTAATAATGAGTTACTGTGCAGTCAGCGTCTCATGTATATGTGGCCAGCGTTTCCCTATTGGCTAGCTCGAGGCAGTTGAATGTTAAGTGAAGTAATGATAGGTGGCTCTCAGCTCAGCATGCTGGAAGTGTGGGATCCCACTTTGAGGTATCTAACTCTTCCCATATACTGCATAAGGAGTCTGACCTTCTTCCTCAGGGTTCTTAATTCCACACCAAGGGTACCCAGTGTTTAGAGCTGCCCATGTCATTTATTGAATCTAACCCATCCCAGTGGAAATGGGGACACTCATTATTCACAAGATCAGATCCTTTAATCACCACAATTTTTTACTTCAGGCATCTCAAGAACCTCAGTGGTGTTTTATGTGAACAACAGCAATTTCAAGAATGTCAGGAAAGAATGAATGCAGGAGCAAGATCCATACAGGTTCCACTGACAAAATCTGCTCTACCATCTTTACTGTCCTTAAAGAACATTAAGTTAAATGATTAGAGCAGAATAAAGCTGTTAGGAAGGCTGAGCCAAATTCTTTCAGGTAATCCAGTTCCCACTGAGGTCAGATTAAATTAAAGGGACAATTTAGATGGCAGGTGTTGCCAAATCTTATCAGACTACATCGTCCTTTAATTTAGGTATTTTATTTGTGATAGTGGCTACTTGTTTCAAATTAAACCAGACATTTTCCAAATGGCTTAGCTTTGAATTGTAGTCAACTGGTATTTTGTTATTGCTTCAATAGATGCAAGATTGTGCTCATGACATTGATGTTCTTAAGACCTTCCCTTTTCCCTCCCCCTCCTCCCCCCCCCCAGTATTATCTACATAGCTTTGATTTACAACACAAAATTGGGTGGCTAGTAATATGGCTGGATTATTTTTTTAAGTTTGGGGATTTTTCTGGCAGTAGTAGCAGAGAGCTATTGGAGTCATTTCCTACTTAAAGGATGGGAGAATAGTATTTAGCCAAAGCTGAGTGCTTTTGGAAATCCCATTCTAAATATATGAAGCTCATTCTCTTCTCTCACCAATTTTACTTGGATGTAACTCCACTGATTTCAGTAGGATTAGTGATAGTTTAAACTACAGCCAGAGGTGAATTGGGCCTAGATTTCCTTGATAACCTTCAATAAATCAGAAGGCATTTTATAAAACTGCTTAATTATATTAATATTTACTTAAGCTACATTTCTTGTTTCTTGGATATGTAAGAAACATTTTATAAACTTGGATGAAATGTTTTTCTTTTCTCTTCAAGGTTAACAGCAATTCTTTTGTAAACAAACCCAAACCATTTGCAATACCAAATCATTAACAGAATCTATGTCTAGACTTAAAGATTACACTTTAAAACAAAATATTTTAAAAGCAACTCCTCCTCAATTTACCTGCCAAAGCTTAAGTTCAGAGTTATGTTTCCACTGCAACAGATGATGACATCAGTGACACCTAAACCAGGGCATTTTCCTGCCCTGTTTTAGGTGTCAGTGATGTCATCAAGTAGTTCAGTGAACACTCCCCATATTCGTTGGTAAGAGGAGAAGATGGTTTTGAAACACCTTGGGTTTAAAATATGCATACTTTTCATTCCTAAGCCTAAAATCCATCCAGTTCCTGATTTTTAGATCTTACAAACTTATTTTTTAGAAGGCAATATTTTGATCACATTTAAGGCAGTTAGAACTTCAAGTGTGTATAATACTTGTCTCAGTAGTTCGAAGGGTCTTGCTTCTAATGCCAGAATTGCATGCTCATCGTTGGGCATAGCATTTGGATAGTTTTATAACACAGGCTGTGCCAGGACATAAAAGCATTTTAAGATGTTCTTTGGTTTGGGGGAATGGGAATAATGGAAGAGAGTTAATATATAGACAATGGTGACTTTAGGCCTCTGAAACATATGAACAGACAAGATCCAGTGTTTCTAAAGGGCTTGCACACTAGCCATGTTTGTGACTCACCAGCCAGCTGTTTGACCAACCTGGACTCTCATCAGGAAATGTATCTGGCTTTGCAATGAGTGGATCACAGTGGAGAGTAAACTTATTTTCCTAAGTAGCTTGTGATTTACCTCTGTGTACATTGACATGCTCTCTTGTATCTCCTATCAGCTTTCCACAGTGTTTCTTAACAGGTGGAAGCTCAAAGACTTCTGGTGCACACAAATCAGCTGGCTAGAGTGACAAGAACCTTCATAGCTGTAAGATGAAGCAAGAGACATTCAACTCCAGGCCACAGTAATTTTTTTTATTACATTTTCATTCATGCAGAAGCAGATCTAAGATTTCTTTGTATCTATTTCTGGTATTTATAAGGTACTTATCAACTTGTTATATAAAGTCAAATCCTGTCTGCTTTCATATTTTATTTGTGTGTGTGTTTTATCACCCGAGTAAAGGAAAAGGAGAGGTGATTTAATAAAACCAAAGTTCAAGGCAAAAGTTAGCAAATTATTTTCCTGCTTCAGTTCTCCTACATCAGCACATATTTGATGCATACGCACACACATATATTATGTATGTATATATTATGTATAAATCCCCATAATGCATAGATGTAGAACATGTTTGTGTATATACTGCAGCTGCAAAACAACTGGGTAATTGCTACATTGATCTTTTGAGTTTTAATCTTGCTGCCCTATTTCCTGACTGGAAAGAGAGATCACTTTATCTTATGCATATATAAGGGATGAGGATGGAATTCCACACACCTTATTTTGCATAGGGCTTACAAATCTAGAGCCAAACTCAAAGGTAAATTTTACCAGTGGAGAGAATACAGAAGCCGTGGTTGACAAAAATTAATCATGGTGAGGTGGTTATGTTAATCGGGAGTCAGGCAGAGTAGATATGCACCTTATAGATTAATTAAGTAATATGTACTGTATTTACTTGAAGATAACCCACCAATAATTACATCCCATATATGGAAAATTGAAACATTTGTTATAATTTTCCAGGTATAGAATCTAATTATTGGAGGTTTACATTGAATGTGTCCCCCATTCACTGCTACATCAGAGGAAATAAATCTGGGGGCTCAAGTGGCTTCCTTGCCTCTCCCCCCCCAACTTCTTCCTACTGCAGTCCATCCCCCCCATTATTGGCAGACCCTGCTCTTCCTGTACACACAGAAGTGAGAGGATACTCTGAAAACACTGACTTTGTACTATGGGTCCTTTATAAACTTAACCAACACTGATGTATTTTACCTGTTTTGAAACTGCTGCAAATTTTCGCATAGGTACTCCACAAGCAGCACTTTTGTACCTAATTATATATTATACAAACTATGCATAATATTAGTCCAAAGCCAAAAGGCTCATAATTTACCATATAGCTGATTGGGCTCAGCTCCAGCAGAGTCAACAGATTAAGGCTGGTGAAGAAACAGGAATCACTAGAAATAGGAAAGAAAGGCACAGCTCAGAAGAGGAAGTCAAAATGTATTCGATGTAGTGGCTCACTATGACTAGAAAAAGAGTCAGCACTGAGGGGACCGAGTGCAATGGGCACTACCCTATATTTTACTCAGGTGAGTTGTACTGATTTGCCCTTGTGATAGGCTCAGCATCTTGCTCTTTTAGCTAAGATCAAGCATTTTTGGCACCAAGAGTCATGTCTACATGTGCAAATGCTGCTGGATGGGTTTAGTCTGGAGTAATTTACTTCAGAGTAAACCCACCCTAGGCAGGCATCTACATGAGTGGGCATTTGGGAGCAGATGCTCTAACCCTGCTCTGCCCACAGGGAAGCTGCCAGGGTCCTAGTGTAGGGGCTGGCAGGGAGCACGGAGCCAGGAAACAGCTATCTCCTAGCAGGAGTTGGAAGATTGCTTCCTGTCCCCAGAATTTGCCTGGTGCCAGGGCAGGTTTCAGTGGCACAGCCTGGGCAGGGACAATTTCCCCTTACCTCAGCAACAGGGAGCTCCCAGCCCAGGTTCCCTATTGCGGGCAGTGCCTTGGAAAAAGTTGCAGGGGAAGGGCAGGTCCTAGCCTCCTACCTGATTTTCCAGTGAGGTAGCTAGTAGTGAACCCCCAGCTGGGTGATCACAGAGGTGGAGCCAGGAGCTCCCTGCTGCTGGGGCGGGAGAACATTGTCCCCACCTGGGCTCCATCGCCGGAGCCCACCCCAATACCAGGCAGCTCCGGGAGAAGGGACAATCTCCTGCCCCCTGCTGCCTGGCTGACCAGGAGCAAGTTTTCTCATGTGGCATACTGCACAGTAACTACTTGACAGTGTAGGGGCTACCTGCATTTGCAAATGCAAGAAGCAAATTAACTGCTGAATAGAGCAAATTACTGTGTAGTAAGGGTCTGCACTTGCAGATGATGATGCTTAGTGTGCAGTAATTTGCTCTACTGTGCGGTGAAGTGTCTCATGTAGACACCCAAAGGGAGGGTTTCAGGGTTGATTCTGGCCCTCCTGGTGCTTGCTTGGTATTGCAGTACCTCCAGGCCTGGTGCCAATTCCATGTGGAGGGAACACCCACCCATATTTTTAAGAGCCAAAAAAACACCAAAAGGTGCCATCAGTGTTTTCTCAATATGGGTTGTGTGTTTTATAGTCAAGCTCATTGTTGGCGGCAATTAATCAACTTCATGGTTGGCTTGCATTACTGAGCACATGCTGCTTTTGGCAGCAATTTAATGATAGACAATGTATTTAATGAGGTTTACTTGTATGTGAACGTAATAAGAGGAGGCTTTTTCCCCCAGGCTGAGCGGGGGGGAAAAACTCATCTGATATTCAGGTAAATACAGTATATAGAGCACATGCTTCCCGGAATCTGAGTTCACTTCATCAGATGCTGTTAAAGGACAGCGTAGAGCAGTGTATAAAGTGGAGTGAGTGGTTTGAATGTAAAAGTTGGGAAAAGTAATAGGAAGTGGGGGGAAAGGGTGGAGGGGATGGACAGTGTTGGGAGGTGTTCATGAAAGTTTGTACACTATATAGATCTTAATTATCTAGTTTAAAACTTAATCATCACCCAAGGCCAAATGCTCTTATCTTTCTTAAGTGTACAGTTTTTCTGAAGTCAATGGGGCAACTCCATGAAGAATGGAAGCAGGATTAGGCTTTATACTGATAAACACCATGGCACTAGACACTGAGGAAGAAAGATAGTTTGGTGAAGCATGGGTGGTAAAGTAAAGGATAATACTCCAGTTGTGTCCATCTTATCTGGCCCCATCCTTGTTTCACTGAAGTCAATGGCAGAGAATGTGAGTAGGCCCTTAGTGTCCAGTTTTCCAGTCTCCATATTTTTGTAACATTTTGATCTTGGTGATGGGGGGTTTAAACATAGAAATCCAGACTTGGCAACTATAAAAGTACATGTATGTACAGAATGCCCTTTGGATAAGTTGACTGCTGGAGAAACAGCTTAGCTGTAACAGTGGGCTGTGGTGGTATATTCTGGGAAAATTTTACACTTTGAAATTATAAAAGGCAATCAGTCTTGGCAGAGCATTTTACACCTAACTTAAGGTCATCTCACCTTTAAGTATGCTTATCAAGTTTCTGCTATGGTCATGGGATCTGTAATTTATAAATACTGCAGGTGTGAATTAATTGTGCAGTCCTTTTTGGTAAGTGAAAGAAAATTAATTGTTATTCACAGCTGAAATATTCCATTTATTTACTGAAAGAAACCATAGAAGAAGAGTAATGTGAGTGGGGAGGGGAAATTATGAGACAGAAAGAGGGGGGAAATAAACAAAAATAGAGATCTGCTTAATGCTTCAGGCACAGGTGACTGGTAAGGGAATATGGGGGAGCACATGCCCCCCCTGAGATTGGCTCCCATCTTGGCACTGCTCAGGATGGGGCAGTTTTTTTGCTGTCCACACTGAGCTACAGCACAAAAGTATAGGAGTGGATATGGGGCTTTTGGCCTGCCCCGGGTTTGCCCACAAATTGTGCCCCCCCCCCCCAGACTCAGGAGCCATCAGTCACCCGTGGCTTCATGCCTGGTATGATTGTTTATATTTCAATTCCACAGTAAAGACAAGGATTTAGGGGGAGGTCCCTATAATTATACATGTTTCATACTCTTCTTGTCACAAAACTAATTTTTAAGGCTCACATACATTTACATCATTTTGATGAAAGAAAAATATTAGTAACAGAAGCACACCAGACCACTGGCTCTATATTACATTATATTTACTTAGAGTGGGAAGTCCTGGTTGGCATGAGCTAATCTTTTCACATTGCTTTATTTGTACAGAGTTTTCTGGACCACTTAGTAATGTCACTCCCCTAGATGGCACTTACTTCTGTATAGCAATTTAGCACCTATAGGATATATTACTTTTCTAGTTATTTCATTTTTAAAGAATCAAAGTAGTATTTAGCACTCTTTCATTATTATATAATACATATCCTGTAGATGTCCCTTAATTCATAATATACGTTTCATTTTATAGATGTAATCTTCATTTTCTGACTACTGCATTTCTATTAATTGCCCATATTTTAATGGGCTGAACTAACACATAGTTTAACTACAATGGTATTTTAAAATAATTAAACAATTTTTAATGTTTTGGCTTTTGCGGGGGTTTTGTGGAAATGAAATATTTATTCTTATTGTATATTTTACATTGCTTTTATTGTAAAGAACAGCATAAATTTGTAAATGTAACTGAGTTTATATTTAAAAATGACAACTGAGTTTATATTTAAAATGACAAGTGTCAGAAAATAGAGCAGGTAAGAAATGAAATCTTGTCTCCATACTGTTTGTTTTTTTCAAATAGTGAATATTTTTTTCAAATATTCAAATATATGAACCAATTTTTGTGGAGGTAGTCTAGGCATTTTAAGCTCCAAGAACTGTGAATGTGAATAATGAGCATGGAAAAGTTGTATTTACATTTTTTTAAAATTAAAGCATCTATTTTTTCAAGCTTGCAGAAATTGAAATAATGTTTGAAGGGCTTTTAAATAAAGAAAAATCCAAAAAAACTTTTACCTCTTCTATCTCCAAATGGTTCTGGCTAATCACCTAATACAAAAAAAAAAAAATCCAAAAGATGACTTCTCAGCTAAGAACATAATACATTTAAAAAGTTGTTACCAATTCTGTATTTGGCCATAGCAAACTTTTTAATTGTAATTTGAATGAGATGAGGAAAGTAAAGGCTCTAGCAGCTCTACAAAATTCTACAGTGTCCCCTAACAATGGTCAAAAACAGTATTTCTGCAGCGACTGAGAATATTGTTACCTACTTAATACCCAGCACTACTTCCTGTAGCATCTATGGGCTCCTGTAGCATCTATGGGATATGTGCAGGGAGGCTGCTCCGATGTGCTCCAGCAGACTCCAGCGTCATGTGTATCAGCATCCCCATACTAACACATGGCAGTGGGGAACTTTAAACTAAAGGTGATTCAATAAGCTTTAGTTCAAAGCACCCCGCCACCATTTTTTCAGCATGTGGATGCTGATACACACGATGCTTCAGGCTGTCTTTTAATTAGCACAGCTTTCTAACACAAGTCACAGTAATGAAAGTGCCTGCCCTGCCGCCCGCCTCCCCCCCCCCCGAGCACATCTATAAATGCCCTATAATGCTCATTGACTTTAGTCCATACACCAATTGACCAATTTTGAACCTGCTTAGTTTCTGAGATTTTATGGGATTATATAACATGATGGCATGGCTGCAAGTAAATAATTATAAGAATAATAACAACAACATATACAGTAATACTAACTTTGCATATATACATTTTAATTTTATGTACCTTTTATATAGCTATTATTACAGTATTTTGAAAGAGGCATAGTACTTTATGAGCTTGAGTCAAAGGACAAGCTGAATAGAATTCTGAAACCAAGTTTCTTCACACATTTATTTGAGCTTTTGAAGAAATAGCATTGAACAGCTTCCCCACCCACTTTCTCAAAGCGAAGTAGAAATTGCTCTCAAATGTTGGTTATAAATGTGTAATCTGAACTCCAGCCACTCCGCAGGGCTGCAGAAGAATTTACGATGTGCTAAATATTTCCTTTGTTCTTCCCAGTGGTAGCCTGCTGTAGCAATTAGAAAGCAACTGGCTGCACATGTAAACTGTGGCTGTTTTCTAAAGAATTGTTGATAACTGTTAAAAGCCTCTGTAAGAATGACTTGTTCTTTTAATACCACAACACTTATTTTAAAATATATGTATATTTTAAATTTCCATTTTTCCTACTCCTGGCCATATTCTTGTGCTCTTGCTCCTTATTACTAGGCTGAAAAGGAGATGCAACTGTAGTCCATTTGTGTAATCTAGCCATTCCTAACATTGAACTACAGCCTCCTGTACCAAGAAGCAATGTAGCCTCCATAGGAACAATATGTTTATGTAAATGATCCAAGAAACCACAGCATTTATTTCTTTTTCTCTGAAGTAACAGTCCTGTCATTCCTTTCACATGTTAAACCAAGAAAACTGTTCCAGCCCTGAGCACACAAGGCTAAAGACCATGTCAGGATGATTTTAAGGTAGTTAGGCCAGAAAGAAAACTACCTTAAGCTAGCTAGAATCACAGGTCCTTGTAGGTATAGACAGAAGTACAGTTCCCCACTGTAACTCATGGCACTTTGCAGGAAGTGCCATGAATTACAGCTATCCCTGGGACCAACAGACATTCACTGTTGGGTCCTGGGAGTTGGGAGATGAGCTGCAGTTTAAAGCAGCTGTGTCCTTGCAGCCACTCTCCTGGTGCTGTTCCTCAATCCACTTGCCCCACTCTGCAGTGCCAGCTGGGTAACCCCCAGAATGAGCTCCCTCCACTCCCTTCCACTCCTCAACTCTGGAGTGCCTTTATCTGAACCTACATATAATGAGGGTGCAGATTGACATGCAATCAGGCATTTTTAAAGTGCTCTGCAGCCATCACTTCTGTCAGTGCACACCTGTAGAACACTTTCAGTGGCTGATCACACAACAAACTATCGTGCCAGTCAGCAGCCTATGAGGGGTGGCAAGCCATGCAGATGGTGCTACACACAGTCACCCCTCTGCCTTGGACTTCCCTCAGCACATCAGGGTGCTGGATGGGACTCACATCCCTGTCACCTCACCACCCCATGGCAACCACCCCTACTACAGCTTTTGGGTCTTCCACTCTTTTGTGCTCCAGGCTGTTGTCAACCACTGTGTTCCCTTCACTAATGTGAGTGCCAGCTGGGCAGGCAGCGCCCACAATTTGCATGTATTGCACAACTCCACCCTGCCAGCCCTGGAGGAGGGCAGGTGTTTCACACCTAGGGTCCCAGACTGTCAGTTGAGGGCAGTGGTGTTCCCACCCCTCCTCATTGGGGACCCCACCTGCATGCAGCCCTACACCAGGCAGCTAAATCCCTATTGAGCACACTTCAACAGGTGCCTGGGCTGGACCTGTGCACTGGTAGAGTGTGCCTTTGGCTGCCTCAAGGGATGCGGGCACACCCTCATCACCCAGCTTGAGGTCTCCAAGGTGAATATCCCAAGGGTCATCATCGCAGCTGCATAACATTTATTAGGCCCAGAGGAAGATCTTCCACAAGGCCTGTGTGGAGGAGGCACAGTAGGCAGAGGATGCCTGGCACTGGGAGTCTCAGCTGTGGTGGCAGCGACAGCAGTGCACCCCCCCCCCCCCCCCACACACACACAC
>NW_017729026.1:1637149-1639637 GCF_001723915.1 Gavialis gangeticus | reverse complement strand
AGGCCCCCCCCCCCCCCCCCCCCACACACACACACACACACACCACCAAGGCCCCAGGTGAGCTGCTCTCCCACCAGCTGGGGGTGCGAGAGGTGCTGGCCAGCCACCTCCATTCTGCACTCTCTACTGTAGGCTACCTGGATGGCTGGACATGGACCCCAGCCCCACCACATACACCCAGCACCATGCTCACTGCAGACAGTTCTCAGAAAAGCACTTTATTCCCCTCCACACACACAAACTTCCTTCTCCCCTCCCTCCCCCATAACATAGCTCTTTCCCCTTCCTCCCCAGCACCACACCCCATCTTCTCTCCTTCCCAACCCACAGAGCCCCCTCTTCTACCCCCTTCCCACAAAGCCCCTCCACCAATAAAGCAACTTCTTCCTCATAAAGACTATGTCTTGTAGTGTGTGTGTGCCCTCCTAGGGTGGGGAGAAGTGGGGTGGGGACACCCAGGGGGCAGAGTCTGGGAACAAGAGCCCAGTACACCGGCCTCTGGCCATACCCTTGTGGGTCTGCACACCGCAGTGTGGTTGACAGGTGGGGATTCTCCCAGAGGCAATGGCAGGCACTGCTCTGCTGGTGCAGCCAGCTCCCTCTCCTGTGGTCAATAGGTCTTGCCAGCAGGATCCACACATGGTCCTGGCCCCACTGCAGGCAGCTCCTGCTTTGGGTCCACATGGAGCCAGGTTGAGCGGTAGGGCTGGAACTAGGCATGGGGCCTGGGTGGCAGGGGTCCCAGGGTGGGAGCCATGGCAGGGACATCTGGCTAGTGGAGACACTGCTGCACCTCAGCCAGGCCCAAGCGGGGGGAGGGGCTGCTGCTGGGCAGCAGGTAGCTGCCAGGGGGCAGGTGGGGTTGGGGCCAGGGTCAGGGTAGCAGGTGACGTTAAGGTGACCACCAGAGCCAGGATGGTGTCTAGCACCCAATGGCCCTCCTCCATGGCCTTCACTGCCACTCTTGGGCCTCCAGGTTCTTCTCCAGAGCCAGGAGCCTGTCCCTGAACACCTAGTTTCCCCAGTCCCTTGCCACCTCATGTGCATCACTTACCACCTTGCAGGCTCCCCTCTCCTGCTCTTGTGTGTTCTTCTCCCACTCATGGGTGATGTCCTCCAGGCACCGGGCCCATGAGTCCACCTGCCACTCCTTGGCCACCGTGACCAGCTGGTCTGGCAGCTGGGTCCTGTCCTGTACTACCAGAGCCAGTGAATATGCAGAGGACCAGATGAGACTGGTGGTGACCCTGAAGGTGCATCCTGGCTGCCAACTGGTACCTCTCTGCTGCATGCAACTATAGCTCCTATAGAGCCAGGAGAAAGAAGTTGCTTAGGATAGTTTGCAACATTTGTGAGATAAAATGCTTAATACTAGGGGGCCTCAGATTGGGGATCGTGCATGCATGGCTGCCCAGGGACCATGGTAAGTTGGCATGGCAGGCCCAGGCACAGGTAGCCACCAGTCAAGCCCCACATCCCCACCACTGGGTGCTGGCCACAGGCAGCGTGCCTCCCCTGCTATGTTCCCAGACTGGCTCAGGCCTGGCTTCTGGTAGCACCTGGCACTGAAGCTCCAGAGCCACGCCCCCCCCCTTTGTCCTCCTGCAGACCAGCCTGTCTCCTGTACTGCTGCCAAACCCATGGTGCCCAGACTTAGGGGGCAAGGGACTCCTAGCCAAGTGCGGAATGGAGCTGGAGAAGCCCCCACCCTCCTCCCAGTTGCCCTGGGGCCAGCCTCCCACTGTACTGGTTCTGTGCCTCAAGTGTGCCCCTCCTGAGAGTGTCCTGGGTGTGCTGCAAGGAGCTATTTGCATGGACCAACCCACTATGCCCTGCTTCTGCTGATTACAATGGTGCCCCAGGTGTACCTGTGAACCTGGTGTAGGACCCTGAGCTTTAAGCCCCACACTGTCTGCCACTGCCTGGAGGGCAATCCCCACACTCTCTGACACTGCCTGGAGGGCTACCTGTGGCTGTGATGCATGTCCCTGTCCCATACAACAGTGGACAACATTGCTGCCAACACTGATGCATTCCTCGTGTATGAAAGGCCCATTCCTGCCCAGCTGTGGGGGCACACGCAACTCAATACATTTTTGCACTTCCTCCCACCTCCCTTGAAGGTGACTTCAATTACCCAGACATCTCGTGGAAGGATCACTCAGCAAAGTCTGAGTGGTTGCAAAGCTTTCTCTTGTGCATGGATGACCTCTACCTGACTCAAGAAGTCTATGGGCCAACAAGAGGCAAAGCGCTGCTCAACCTGGTACTGGCTATAGGGGATGACCTAATCAGCAACCTAGTGATTGATGGGAAGCTGGGTGACAGCGACCACGAGCTGATCACCTTCACCATCCACCGTAAAGCTGGCAAGTCAGTCAGCAACACGGAAGTCCTTGACTCCAGAAAAGCTGACTTTGACAAGCTCAGGAGGCTTGTCAGTGAGGCCCTAAGGGACCATGACCCCAGGGAGAGGGGAGTTCAAGAA
>NW_017729026.1:1617806-1636638 GCF_001723915.1 Gavialis gangeticus | reverse complement strand
CCTTACGATGACAGGCTGAGAGCCATGGGGCTCTTTAGCCTGAAAAAGTGCAGGCTCAGGGGTGATCTGATGGCCACCTATAAGTTTATCAGGGGTGACCACCAGGATCTGGGGTAATGTTTGTTCACCAGAGTGCCCCAAGGGATGACGAGGTTGAACGGTCATAAACTACTGTGAGACCATTTCAGGCTGGACATAAGGAAGAATTTCTTTACTGTCCAAGACCCCAAGGTCTGGAACAGCCTTCCATTGGAGGTGGTTCAAGAACCTACACTGAACACCTTCAAGAAAAAATTGGATGCATATCTTGCTGGGATCCTATGACCCCAGCTGACTTCCTGCCCTTTGGGCAGAGGGCTGGACTCGATCTTCCAAGGTCCCTTCCAGCTCTAATGTCTATGAAATCTATGAAATCTGGGCTGCACAGACCCCGATTTGGGGTTTACAGACCCTGGTGCCAGAGAGGGCTTAGCACTTTGCAGGGCCACAGAAAGCGCAGGTGGCAGAGAGGGTGCAGTACCAGTGGGTAGACAGATGCACCAACATTAGTGTCCTCTCACAATGAAACACAATGAGCATCGAGGCTATGATCATCTGACATCAACTTTGCTGGGCTTGCAACATCATTGTGATGTCTGACTCCAGACTCCAAAGCAAGTTTTAAAAAGGGGTGGGGATGTAGCTCTCTATGTTAAGGAAAGCTGCGTGTCCCTGCAAGCTGATGTCAGCGACCAGGGTGGATGACTAGAGACCCTCTGGGTTAAAATCTTTGGGGAACATGGCACAGGGGACACAACGGTGGGAGTCTACTACAGACCTCCCACCCAAAGTCCTGAGCTTGACCAGGAGTTTGCCCAGGAACTGGCTGAGGCCGCATGCTCCAGGACCATGGTTGTCATGGATTCAACCCACTGGATTCAAAGGATCCTCCGCAGGCAGCATTGATGGGACTTCTCCAGTGACTTGAGGTATCTCCTGTAAGTTGTCCATGTCTCATCTCTATATAGTAAGTGAGGGGATCACTGCTGCTTGATTAATCATGAACTTGGTTTCGGATCTGATGTCGCAATCTTCAAACACCCATTTTCTCAAGCAGCCGAAGGCTGCACTTGCACATTTGAGGTGATGTTGGATTTCTTCATTGATGCTATTGTATAAGCACTTTCTCATTCCAGGATTTCAAGCAAATAACGTTTGACTGAGCCACCCTACTGTCCTGTGATGTGGACAAACACTGTTCCCAATTTATAGATGGTAAATTGAAAGAAAAAAAAACCAGATGGTTTTGCTAGCATTTTATAACGAATTAGAGTTGGGAAAAGAACCCAGAGGCAGTGATGCATGGTTCCTCCATAAACTTTGAGATTTATGGCAATTTTGTTGCATTATACCTACCTATTGTATACATGTTAGTGGTAGGACTATCAGACTGAAGCCTTCAGGCAAATTCTGAAAGCGGTAAAATTTGGTCACCGTGTTTTGAATAGAAGATAACAAAAACAGTCAAAAAAGGTTTACATGTAGATAGTGATTAGACCTATTAGCAATGGGAAAAAACCCTAGAATGTCATTTCTGAACCAAAACCTGCAATCTCTAATTGATTTCCATCAAAAACTCAACTTGCAGGACCCCTCCATCACTCTCTCTGGAATACTACAGTACCAGCATTCACTTTTTAGACATGATGGTCACTATCCAGAATGGTACAGACCACCATATACAAGAATATAGAATACAGACCACCATATATATATCTGTGCAGAATCAGCAATCTCCCTAAACACACCAAGAAAGCTGTAATTTACAGCCAAGCCCTCCAATACCACCAAATTTGCACTGAGGAGAACACCCATGATCACCACCTCACAAATCTCAAAAGGGCCTTTACTCAACATGGACACTCCTTCAGGGAAATAGATCACACTTTTGAAAGAGCCACCCAGATACCACGTGAAGAATTGCTGCAATACAGAAGAAATGCCCCCGCGAATTGCACAGTACTGGTTATGACATATCATCTCTCCCTGGAACCTATGCAGAAAATCCTCAAATAATTGCAGCTCGTACTAGAAGGACACCCAGTTCTCAGATCTTCCCAGAACCATCCATCCTATCTTTTAAACAAGCACCGAATTTTGCCAACCTCATCATCAGAAGCAAACATCCTATGGCCCAAAATACACTGACTGAATCTTGACCATGCCAGGACAAGAAATGTAAAACCTGCCAACATATCTCCACCACCCCCATAATCACTACACCCCACAACAAAACCATCAATAGTCCTGGATCTTACACCTGCACCTTCAGAAATGTAATATATCTCATCCAGTGCGCCAAAGGCCCTGATGGAAAATATGTAGGAGAAACCAAACAACAACTGCCCACCAGAATGAATGCACATAGAAAATCCATCAAAGACAAGAATACCCAATTACTGGTGGGGGCACACAAGAAAACTACTCTCTCCAATCTTTCAGTTCTAATCCTCAAAGGGAATTTACAAAATACCTTTCACATATGAGCCTATGAACTCCACTTCATCAATCTACTAGACATAAAAAATCATGGACTAAATATAGACATTGGATTTATGACACATTATAATCTGCCTACCATCTGACTCGGTAGGTAAATCCTCCACTTTTTACCAGCTATTCTCATTCCCTTCCCCCCTACCCTACTGTCTCCCATCCTTAGACTACAGCTACATTCAATCCCACTTTCTCCCCCATCTGTCTCTCACCTACTGACCACCTCAATTTACATTTTAGCTAACTGGCTTTCTTGCATACATATTGGCCTCTGGCTGCTTCCATCCAGGAAGAGCACAGACCATCTGCAGATGCTTCCTCAGCCTAACAAAGGGTGTTTGTTTCTGAAAGCTTGCTAAGAAGAATTTGTACAACTATTTGAGTCGGTCTAATAAAACGTATCGGATTTACCCAAAGAACCTTGTCTGCCTATGTCCTTAGACTAACTCAGCTACAACCTACACCCTGAATTTCTGAACCACTAATTACCATATTTAGTATATCAATATGAAGCAATGCAACAATGAAATGAAAACTTGTTTGGTGCTATTAAGTTGTACCAACTTGTGCACCAACTAGAGTGGCAGTCATCTGTATCATCAGCTTCTGATTATTTTTATACTTTGTTTGACAGACACTTCTGGAAATGTCTTCTTGTTTTACGTCGTCAGCAGAGCTACCAGGCTAAGTTCCTTACGTATCTTTAAATACTGCTAAGCTGATTGGCATTTACTCATACCCCCCCTTCCTCCCCCTCTCCCCCCCCGCCCCATCCTGCACTATACGAATCATAGGGTCTGACTTGGCAAGTATTACCTTTTCTTAATAGAACAGCTGCCCTCTAAACTTAAGCCCATCTGGTCCTGTTTGAAAAAAGAAGGGGAAAAATTAAAATCAGTGCTCACTAATTAGAGGAAAATTGCATGTAAACAATTGAAAGGTCTTTTCATACTTATGTCCTGACATTTCCACAAAGAGCTTAATTGCTTGCATGGGCCTAAAGGGTTATGTTCTTTTTTTAAGCTGCATATGCTCCCTGCCAAATACTAGCTTGGACATGCTGTGAGTGGTTTTTGGATCACCAGCAGCTCTTGCTATTTTAGGCTCTGTCACAGCTTGAAGTTGTAATTAATTTTGATGATCCTGACAATCATAATTATGACAGTTCTTGTTTCTGATAAGGCTATCTTAATAACTTTCTTGCGTGGAAACAACCCTGATTTTTGGTGATAATAAAAGAAATATCACACTGCAAAGTATCACAGTAGTTTAATGGGCAAACATCTGAAATAGCTGGGCAGAAAATGTTTTTTTGCCATCCCATGAAACTTTTCAAGAGTTTTACCATTCTGCATGATGGTGAAACCAAGGCCTATCAAAGTTTTTTATAAAAAAACAGAAAGAGACAGACAGAGAGAATAATCAAGATGTACTCAGCAAGAGCTCATAGCAATGGTTAGACTACTCAGATGGCATAAGGGAGACTAGTAGTAGAACTAGGATAGGCAGGGTAGTGCCCAGGGCTTGTGCCTAATTATTAGGAAGGATGTCAAACTGGTGGCTCTCTGGGGAGCTCCTGCTACAAGATTGCAGCAACCAGTATGCAGCAAGCCCATCCCAGTCACAGCACCCTGAACCTGCACTGTTGTGGTAGCAGCCATAACCAGAGTGCAGGGAGCCCAGCTATGGCAGGAAAGCTGGATCCTCTAACTCTCCAGCGGTCAGCATATCTCTGTTCTAACTTCCCACCCCCATCCATCACCCAAAGAGGGAGAGTCAGGTTTAAGTGCCCCCTCCAACATTTTTCCACATTCACATGATAAAACGCTTTCAGTCCATTGGCTATTTTGGAGTGGGTCCCTGTGTCTCTGGGTGGAATAATTCAGTTTTCTATCAATAAATATTGAAGGAGCTACTAGAATCTGGATTTCCCTCATTCCAAGCAAGTGCCCTGACCAGTTTGCTGCCTATTTGTTATTCTGGGGTAGCTCTCCCTGCGATTAGTTTTTATCATAAATTCTATTCTGGGCCTAAGAAACCTTTATCAGTAAGTGTTTTATTGAAACTGGTATGATCCTAAGAAAAATTAAGTATTGCTCAACCAAAAACTCAATGAAGGATGTAGCAGGATACATGTGCATTGAATAATTAAGTTTTGTTTTTTGCTCTGTAAATGTGTGGTATGCTGTACACAGAAACAATTCTCTTAGGGTAATGATTCTGTCACTTTAGAGAAACAAACAAGCAATTCATCTTGAGTCACTTTCATTCCCTGAAGTAAGTGCACACATCTCTCCTTGAGCACATTGACAACTTCTATTAGAACTAGTTAAGGCAGAGAAGGGGGTCAGATGGATGGGAAACTGGCTGTGGGGTCAGACCCAGCTAGTACAAATAGACGGATCTGTGTTGACCTGGCAGAAAGTAGTTAGTGGGGTCCCCCCAGGGTTTGGTACTTGGACCAGTGGTTTTCAACATCTTCATCAATGGATGTGAGGGTGAAAAGCACACTGGCAAAGTTCACCGATGACACTAAGCTGTGGGGAAATGCAGCCATGCATCATGGTCAGCTGACGATACAAGCAGACTTAGATTAGTTAGATGGGTGGACCAGAAGCAGATGCTGTTCAACACTAAGTAGTGTAAGGTACTTCATCTGGGGAGGAAAAATCCACAACAAACTTACAGCTTCAGTGGTGTTATGCTAGCAAGTGCCATGTCTGAAAGGGACCTGAGGGTCAAAATTGATCATAACATGAATATGAGACACCAGTGTGATGCTACAGTTAGCAGAGAAAAACAATATACTGGCATGCATCAACTAATTCATCAAGAAAAACTAAGGAAGTTCTTTTCCCACTCTACTCTGCATTGGTGAGGCCGCAGCTGGAGTACTGCATCCAGCTCTGGGTGCCACACTTCAAGAAGGATGTGGAGAAGCGTGAGAGAGTTCAGAGAAGAGCCACTCATATGATTAGAGTCCTGAAGAGCAAGCCGTAAGAGGACAGGCTGCCAGATATGGGACTGTTCAGCTTAGAAAAAAAAATAAGATTTGGGGGGGATTTGGTGGCAGCTTACTAATATCAAGGGTGAGCATCAGGGGCTAGGTGAACAACTATTCACTAAAGCATTCCAGGGGAAAACCAGAAGCAATGGTCATAAACTCCTAGAAGAAGGTTTCAGACTGGATATAAAGAAAAAACTTCTTTATGGTTCATGTAACCTTGCTGGGGTTATTTGACCCCAGCAGTCTTTCCTGCCCAGAGTTGGGGCAGGGGGGAAGGCGGGCTGGACCCAATGATCTCATGAGGTCTGTTTCCAGCCCAAGCTTCTGTGAATCTGTGAACAGCCATCCTAAAAGAAAATCAAGTGTCTAGTCCAGACTGTAATGTTCAGGCATATGTGATACAGAATTATAAAGTATTAGAGGAAGAACCCAAAGTTCACTAGATCATAAGAAAGTAAGGGCCCCACCAGACTGGAAGGGACCCCATAAGGTCATCTAGTCCAGTTCCCTGCTCAAGACAGGGATCATCCTCAACTAAACCATCCCAGCCAAGTGTTTGTCTAAATTGTATTTGGAAATTTCCAAGGATGGAGAGTGCCCCTTGGATCTGTGCGTGAAGTGAGGGAAGGCTGTGGGATACTACTGTGGGCTTTGCTCCAGGCACCAAACTTCCTTGCCATGGCACTGCAGGTAGTTGACAGCCCAGAAGTCACAAGTCTGAGGGCATAGCAAAAACACTTACAGCACAGTCTGTCAAATTCCAAAACATCTGTGAATTCTGCTTCAGACCTTGTCACAGGTACATAAAGAAAAGGAAATAGGCACATGGAGGCTTACTAAAGAGCAGCTGATGAATGGTGAGCTTATCTATATAGTAGAACCTGGGTAATTCACAGGGTTAGCTTCCTCTCTCCTCCCTTCCCTCTGTCAAAGATTTCTGAAATAACCAAGGGGATACACAGCTGCAACAAACAGGTGCTGAGCTGCACCAGCTGTTTGCTGCAGCGTTTACTTCAAAGGGAACTTCTCTGATCAGCTGTGAGGGACCACTTATGAGCTCCAGCTGAGTGGGAAGCAGTGCCCTTTGAAGTGAAAAAGCTGCAGCAAACAGCCCATCCTTAATTCAGCAACTCACTGAGAATTAAGTGGGTTGTGAAACACCTGGAAATGAATGATCTAGGTTCTACTGAACTGTGGCAGCAGCATGTCCAAAGACATACCTCCAGGCCTGAAAACTCATCAATGATACTACTTAGCCCTCAGCCTGGAGCATGTGTAAGTTTTCATTATGCCTGAGGGTGGCTGCAGATCAGCCTGGAGTAGCCTCTTTGCCAGGCTTCTGGGTCTTAAGCACATCAGCAGAATCAGGTGGACAGGGCATGTTCAGCTCTGTCTTCCTCAGGATCAGGTCCATAATATAGATAAGCTCAGTCAGTCCCTGCCCCCTTTTATTTCCCTATAATTTGGCCATATATCCATGTACGTGTCTAACTGCCATTTAAGTCCAGATTTAGGTCCTCAAAACTCCACACATTCTTCACCTAAGCCTAGAAGCACATACATGTTAGCATTAGAGTTTACTAGCAGCCCAAAAGACATACAAAAAACTAGAACTCTTGGTTCCAAAATGAGACCTTCTATTAGACCAACTGGAAAACGGCAAGAAAATTGTCCTTTTATGCAAGCTTTCAGGATCAAAGTCCCTTTGCCAGGCTCTGGGAAAAGTGTAGATGGTACAAGATTGTAAAAAGTCCCCATAGGTAGGAAATAAACTTCATTTTTGCACAGAGGGAGCTGAAGATGGAAGTCTGTCCCTCTGGGTCCATGAGAGTGTCTTTGTGAGCTATGTTGAGTAGCTCTTTGATGTGTTGATCAGGTAAAATTCCTTTCCTGGAGGTGTCAGATGGCAGGCAGGGAAGCAAAAAAATGTCCTTGTTGTTCTGCAGTGAAGTTTAAAATCCAAAATTGGCTAAAATTCGGCATCTTCCATGTTCTAGGAGGCTAAAAGTTTGTTTCTGGGCAAACCTAGGATTGCCTTGGTCTCAGTTGTGCAAGCAGCTCAGTGTAACTCATGCTTAGTCCCAAATGGTATTTATACAATAGGGGCAAGATCCTATTCCAAGAGTTTAAGTGGACTTGGGAGCCTATATATGTGATCTTATTCCACTTTGCTTGAGTTCCTGAACAACTAACTGTTAATGAACCACTTTTGTAACATGCCAACCTCTTCGCTGTAAAACTATGCCATAAAAAGCAGTGAGAAGGAGGATTACCCACCTTCCTTTTGCATCGACCTGTTTTCATGGACCTCAGCAGGGTGGAAATGGGATTGTATTTGGCACTTAAGCCCACTGGTGCTTAACAGGTGGAATGGAAAAAACAGGTCCCCTGCCTATCCTGCCTGAGGGGCTCAAGCCAGCAGGTCTTCTCAAAACTCTAATATATATATCACTTGCGGGGCCTAGGAGCAGCCGCAATCCCGCTAGCGCCCCCTGCCGTGTCAAGTAGGCGATCCAGCACCCTCTATTCTCGCCCACCACGTCTTGTTGGTATATATAGTTTTATATGGGAGGCTGCCTTACAATCCCCTTGGACACAGTGCTCTGCTTATACTGCCCCCCCCCCGTACCGGATGGGGTGACTTGGTGCAATCCCAGCCTTATTGGCTATGCGTGCCTCCAACCTTCCCTTTAGCATGCCCCAAGCCTCACAGATCTTCCAGATGTTATCATGTCCAATTCCTACCTGCGCCTTGCCTAGCGCCCCTGGGCTTGTCACGCAACCGGCACCCCTGGGCTTGTCACGCAACCGGCACCCCTGGGCTTGTCACGCAACCGGCACCCCTGGGCTTGTCACGCAACCGGCACCCCTGGGCTTGTCACGCAACCGGCACCCCTGGGCTTGTCACGCAACCGGCACCCCTGGGCTTGTCACGCAACCGGCACCCCTGGGCTTGTCACGCAACCGGCACCCCTGGGCTTGTCACGCAACCGGCACCCCTGGGCTTGTCAATAATAAGTATCCAGTTAGGCTCAGGCAGCCTAAGCCTTACCTGGCCCCTCTGACCCTTTTGGGTTACTGCCAGGAATATATGTCCAATTAGGTTCAGGCGGCCGGAGCCTTACCTGGCCCCTTGGCTCCTCGGGTTCCCATTACAGTGGAGCCCCTCCAGAATGCCTTCTAGTCTGCTCCCCTCTTGGGGTGTCTATCCGTAGTATATGCCCTTCTTGGGGCTACTTCTCTATACATGCCCTCTCTGGGGCTCCTCTCGAGCACCCGCCCACTCCAGCAGCTTCTCTCTGCCTCTGCCGGTCTCTCTATAATCATAGACTCTGTGCCACCCGGCACCAGGCAACTGTGCCGTCCCTGGCACCACCCATTTGCCCACACAGGGCACTGGGAACCCCCAAGCAACTGGGGAGCTCCCATGAGGCCTCCTCACACCCCTACAGCCTCACCCAGTCCTCTGGTATAGTAATAACAAACTAGCAACATAAGGCCCTGAGCCAACCAGCTACAACACAAAAGAAGCCGCTCGGCTATAACCTAAACTGTGCACCACCTAGGCGCTTCCTCACCTCTCTGCCAGGGTTCTCTTCACCCCCTCTCATCATTATACAGACGCTGGAGTGCTCGGTCTGGTCTGGTCTGGTCTGGTCTGGTCTGGTCTGGTCTGGTCTGGTCTGGTCTGGTCTGGTCTGGTCTGGTCTGGTCTGGTGCAGCAAAGCTCCTACCCCTCAGGCTGCCAGAGGGGAACTGCCAGCTAGGCTCCGGCCTGGGCTGTTTATAAGGGCCCGGCCCTGCCCCCTTCTGGTCACCTGACCAACATGGTTGCCCCAGCAACTGGCAGCTGGGCTGCCCTGGTGATTGGCAGCTGTTCTTAACCCTTTTCTAGGCACAAGGCACCTACGTGACCTTGTGACAATATAGAAAAGTAATTATTAAAAACTAATATAGAAATAAATATTGTGGAGCAGTTAATTACCACATACATAATATACCTTACGTTAAGGCTCCCTCTATACTTGAAGCTAACGGCACAATAGGATCTAATGTGCAGCTCACACAATTGCACCTCCTTCCATGCCACAATTGCATGGCAGGAGGTGTGATTGTGGGATTGCATATTAGATCCCATCATGCCTTATTGGTGCCTCAATCCCCAGCTCCACTTGCATTAGGAAATAAACAAAAGCTGTAATTTAATAATAAAAACTCTCTACCTCTTGTGTTTGCTACAACTGCCTTACAACACGAAACATCTACCATGCTTACCCTGTTCCCTTTCTGCCTTTGGCATGCACTCTTTTACCAGACTGTTGTTCCTCAACACAAGTAGTTATAGATGTTTGATTCAATAGTTGGTTGTGTTGGGAGATGATAATTTAGAGAAACCATTGTGTACAGAAAAGTGATTAAAGGAGGTGATGAAAAGCTGGCATCTCTTTTGAGAACAAAAAATTGTATATGAAACCTCATACCAGTTGGCTGCTTACTGTCAGAGAAAAACAGGATTTTTAGCTCATATCAGAACACTAAACCCAATGTTGTGCCTCTGCTGTTTACTTCTATAATAAAGTATTTTGTCTAATTTTACAAGATTACAAAAGTGGCCTTAAGACAATTTTTTGAACACCTTTTATTTACTCTCACAACCAAGCATGCTGTTTTCTGTCAGTTCTATTCAGTGCCATTAGATTATGATGAGCCATTTATTATATATGCTGTTTTTAACTGGTTATAGGACATTGTATAACTACATTAGGGGAATTTCTCTTAATTGTAGGTAGAATGACCTCCATATCTTTTTTTTTACTTTTTCATCTCTACCGTAATCCACTGGAGCTTTTTTTAAGATTGTTTCCTGAAAGCAGCAATTATTACCAATAAAATCCTTATATTGTTTTCCTTTTTATTTCATTTAACATAAGAATCTCTCAAAATATTTATATTTTTATTTCAATTTAAATAACCAATAAAATCTAGGAAAATTTTGGTGCTGTAATATACCAGTAATGCTGTAACAGAAATGTTAGTATTTGAAAAAATTATTGTTTGAATAGCCAGTAACCTACAAATATTTCTTTTTGGTTTTTTGTGGAAATGGTTGTTAAAGTCCAAAGGTATAACCCCAGCCATAGAATGCCATCCAGTTCCTGTGTATTAAGCTCAATAATTATTTTTTACTAAAGTATATGCAAGGGAAGCATTTGGTCTTTAGCTAAAGTCATGAAAAGATGGAGAATCCAACAGTTTCCCTGGAAGTGTATTCTAATGCTTAATCCACTATCACTGTTACAAATTTATCTATTTTTATCTTGAATTTATCTGACTTTTAACTTGCAACAATTGTTTCATGCGTGCGTGTGTGTGTGGGGGGGAGGGGTTCTGTGTTAGATTCAAGATCTTTTTAATACCTTGTACGGGTATTTTCTCCCTTGCTATCCTTTTGTAAAGCTGTTTCCAGAATTATTGTCAATCAGGTGACTTTTGCAGAGCAGCTGGAAGAATACCAAGTTCTAGGCATTTCAAATCCACTGGGGAAGTTCCATAGTTCTAGGGACCACATAGAAAATGTCCTGCCAGCAGTAAAGAGGCAAGCAGTAAAGGTTGAAAAATTAATGGATGTGTATTGTGGGCCATGGAGAAGCAGCGTGTCTACCGAAATTCTGATCATTATTTAGAGTATCATTAATGACAAATAAGAGGAGTACAAAAGAGATCATGAAAACTGTAGTGGCCAGAACCTTAACCCAGTCCCCCAGAAAGCAGTGAGGTTGTCTAGTTGTAACAAAAGAAAACTTTGCCCAGAATTCTTTGAAGATTTAGAGAATCCCCCCCACACCACCTCCGATCTTTTCACAAAGTAAACTGAAGCCAGAAGGTGTCAAACTTTCTGCAAAGAGGGTCAAATAATATTCTTAATGATAGTTCATTGACTATTATTACAAAATGTAAATCTATGACACCCAGCCAATCTCTCCAAACTTTCAACTGGAGACTTGTGCAGAGTTTAGTGGTAGAATCTGTAGTCACTAAATTTTGGGGGTGAGGTTGTGACTCCCTCTCTGTGCCTGTGCAGAGCAGAAAGGGGCATCTCAACATGGGCTGCACAGTTGGGTCCTTAACATTTTCTTCTCATCTTTTGACCCCTACAGTTTAATTTTTAACTTACCAGTTGTTTTGTCTATTCAGTTAATTAGCCTTGAAAATCGACATTGTTTTTCTTTCTTTTTTCTTGACCTTCCCTTGCCAAAATACATACTTGCTTTGTTGGGCCACATAATAACTTATGCTACAGTCACTATATTTATTTTGAGTGAAATACTATATTTGCTTTTCTGTGTTGGCAACTTGGGAAACATACCATAATAAAGAGGGAAAGTGTCATTCACAGTAGCAAAGTTTTGTCTTGTTTCATTTTTTTTAACATTAAAACAAACATCTATGCTACATACTACAGGAAATGTGAACTGTAAATTTCATTCTTATTACTCCTGGACTAGTTTTAGCCATTAGGCTTAACCTTGTGCAGATGACCACATGCAGACGTGCTACCTCATAAAGAATCCTGAGAAGGAATAGTGACACATTCTTGTTCCCTACTATCTCTAATGGGATGTGCTTTACTTCAGCCCTTTATTGGGACTGGTTTGCTTCTAGTGGCAAGTCATTACTGATGATGATGGCTAGAAGTAGACCTAAGGATTCCACCTACTCCCAACCTTTCTCTGCCCATGTCTTCCCCAACTGGATGGGATAGAGGATATAGTTTCAACTCATAGGCAGAGGGAGGAAAAAAATGTTTGGGGGAGTTAAGCATGCATGTGCTCCCCACCCCCACAACAGGTAAGTCTGTGGGAGAAGGGGCAGGGGTGGAGGCAGATCAAGGCTTCCATGGTGAGGGAGGGAGTGGGGCACAGGCAGGGGCAGAGGCTGAGGTGAATGAAGCCCCAGCTGAGCTGGGTGGTGCGACAACTGGAGTCCAGGTGGCTCATCCACAGATGTGGAAGGGCTCCTGCCACTCTGCATATCTCAGTGGAGGCCTGGGAGAGCCCCCTGATCTATGCGCACCTCCATTTTGCACACAGATTGGGGGACATGTTCCCCCTGGGCCTTGGCTGGGGTACACACAGCAGAAGGAGCCCCCCCCACCCCTGAACAAGTCGCCCGGGTTCCGATTGTCCCATCATCCAGCCTGGCCGGGGCCCCATTCGCCCCTGTCCCTGCCTGTGCCCTGCTCTCTCCCTCACCACTGAGGCCTCAATCTTCCCCTCCACAGCCCCTTCCCCTTCACAGAATCAACTGATACTTGCCTGCTGTGCTGGGCAGCTAGTGATCCACACACTTGGCTATGATCTTGGCTCCATGCATGCCCCTCCCCACCCCTACTGCTGCTGCCTGGAGCCAGGCTTGCTTGTGGCCCTACTCACTGCCCCATGTTTGGGAGGGCTGAGTCCCATTAGCCCCAGCCTTCTACCACCTATGTTTCATCTGCAGTTATAATGGGGTGAGTTACACAAAGATCTTATTCCTCTGTGTGGCCAATATAGTCTGAGTCACAGTAGGTGTATCTACATGTGCATATTAATGCAACACATATTGGGCCAGAGTTTATTGCTCCCAGGTGCCATGTTTACATGTGCACCCAGGACCACAGCATGTTGAGCTGGGTTGCAGCAGGCCTGACTGGCAGAGCGGGTCCAGGAAGTCAGCCTGCCAGCTCAGGGCTGCTCCGCCCCACCTCAACATGCTGCAAAGGGGCTGGCTGGGACACAAGAGTGATCTAGTGAAGGGCTAGCCAGTAGGGAGCCCTCACACTGAAGCACCCTCATGCCCAGTCAGCCAGGTCTATGTGTGTAGTGCTTCAGAGTAAACAACTGCAGCAGGATAGTACTTATATTTACAAGCACTGCCCTGCTGCAGAGTTTATTAGTTTACTCCAGGCTAATTAGCCCTGTATGTGTAGACACTGAGATGTTTGCTGTGGAGCTAATAGCCCACTCTGCAGTAAACATCATGTAGATGCACCCAGTGTAAACTAGCATTACTAAGAAAATAGTCATAAAGTAATTGAGCTGCAGTTGCAACATTTAACAGGAAAAGTTGTCTAAACTGTGACTTTGCTGTGCTTAAATGCCATCTCTATAATTGGAAGAGCAAACAAATGAGCATCTCAAAGTGTAGGCCCCAATTTATCAAAGCAGAAGCCAAACTTCAAAAACTACTGAAGTATGTTAAAATTAGGCACCTTCCTTAGCTAGTTTGTTGCATCAGGGCCAAAGAGAATAAAAGAAATATTAAAAATAGAACTACTGTTACCACAGCAAATGCCACTTAAAAAATATAACTATGTGATTTGAACTGTGAATTAGTGTGCTATTTTCTGTTAATTTGGTAAGTTATCATTATATATACACATACATACATACATGTATGTATGCTTTGCTGAAATGAGGCCTACAATCTGAGATCTTCATTTGTTAGGGGGGTGCCTAATTTTAAACATGCACCAGTAGTTTTTTAAAGTTTGGCTTCTGCTTTGATGAACTGGGGCCTACAATCTGAGATGCTCATCTGTTTGCTCTTCCAATTACAGAGATGGCATTCCAGCACAGCAAAGTCACAGTTTGGACAACCTTTTCTGTTAAATTTTGCAACATCACCTCAGTTACCTTACTACTATTTTCTTAGTAATGCTGGTTTACACCATGACTTAGACCATAGATGTATATATATGTCTATATATAATGATAATTTACCAAGTTAGCAGAAAATAGTACACTTATTCATAATTCAGATCCCATACTTTTATTTTTTAAATGACATTTGCTGCGGTAACAGCAGTTCTATTTTTATATGTGTGTATGCATGTATATGAGCTATTAAGGAAGTTATTATATTTACTTTTTTCTCCCTCTGATTGCATAAATTACTAAAGACAGCTACAGAGAGTATTTCAGGTACAAAAATCTAGGAATGGGTGATTCTTCCATACATATTATATATTTAGTGCCCAAGCCTGTGTGATGCCGCATGCCGTCTGTTCACTAGGAAACAGGGTATTATTATTGATATTTGTTGTTAAAAATAGATGTAGCTAAGTCAATGTTCAAAACAGACAAACTATCATTATACATAAACAGGGCAAAATCATGTTCCACAGCATGCCAAAAACTGTGGGTTGTGTATTCAATAAGGTCTGTGTCTCTAAATTTGCAACTGAACTGTTTTCAGCACCAATTGGGCACGTCCACATGTGCCATTAATACAATACAGGCTTACCGTGCAGTAAAATATTGCACCATAAAACCTTCCCATGAGCATGACTATATTTGCACTGTGTAGTAGATTAGTCTACTGGGAAGTAAACTGCCTTGTGGAGATGCATCCAATGTGCAGTACACAAGTTTCACTAAACTCCCTTGAGACTTAAGCCTAGATGCTAGTCTGCTTATTAGGCACTTATGTGGACTTAGACAAGTAATTCTCAACCACAATATTTTGGTGCTGTTAGGTGCTTTTAAAGGTGCTACAGGGTGCCACACAATATTAGCCCTCTTAGGTGTGAAAACACCTACACAATTCACAAGATAAACCCAGAGATTTCCCTTAAGAATCCACAGTGTCAAAACTAGTCTGTCTCTTCATGGTCTTTCTAAGTTCTTTCCAACAGAAGAATGTCTCTATTACTTTTCTGTAGGCAAAATGAGTGAAAGGTGAGAGCTGGTATTTTCCAAGGGGTGCCTTGCATCTTTTGAGGGGTGCCTTGAGTCTAGAAGTGATATGGGGCCAAAGTGCCCCCTATGCCACAGTGAAACACTGTTAATAAAAAAGGTGGGCCCTCCTTCTCCTCATTGCTTTTCTGTGACTTAGTCTTAAGGCTAAGATGAAAGCATTGTACAAAAATAGATGCATTAACAGTTTTCAGGGCAGGATGGAATGGGATCCCACTTAGCTGTCTACTCAGGTGACTGATTGGTGAAGCAAGTTCTGACCTTCAGAATACAATCCTGAATCCTTCGAAGCCAACAGTTTTGCTAGCAATTTCACTTAAATGGTCTACTTTGGCAGTGAAGTACTTCTTTGTGTCAGCAAAGGAGGCAGAATGTCAACCTAATGCAAATCTCAGTCTCCTCTCAGAACATTCTGTTTGTTTCCAGTGTTCAGCATATTTTTCCCCCACCAGCTATATTAATACCTATGCCCTAATACCTAAAAATGTGAAAGCCAGAAGGGCTCTATCTCATAGGGCATAGCTGTGGTGGTAATAGGGAAAGTGGCCAGAACTAATATGACAGGGCAGGAGGCAATAAAAAAGGATGTTTGTACCTATGATTAAGAATCTAGCCATGGTTCTTAGCCATGATCTAGCTATGATTAAGTGGAAGATGTCCCACTTTTCCTGAGGGCTCATGTCACCATTATCAAGCTCTCAGTCATCAAGAAGCAGCTCATATTCCACATTGCATGACACTGAAGCATGACCAGTAAACATTAGGAAGTCCCCAAGGGCTGCAAACTTGGCAACACCATCTGAACTGGCCCTGTATTAATGCCTGTGAACCTTGTGAGTATACTTGGGCTTGGTTTCAAGTTGATAGTAAATCCCTGGTACTTGCTCCACACCACCTCTTCATTTAAAGCTAGAAACAGATGTTGTATTAGGACCACTTGTGCCTGTGTTTGTACCAGAACAAAAAAGTCATGGATGTGGCATGTACATGCCACCCTTCCAGTTGGGGTTTTAGTGAATGGCTAAATGTACAGCCAATTTTCTTGCATTGATTCAATGATGCAATCTCAGGTGGACTGTTCAGATGCACTGCACAATATCCCAGGACAAACTGTTAGCACTTCTTATCCAGCAAACCTTTTTAGGGCTTGTCTCAGGACAACAGACATGGACATTTGAATGACTGCATTGTGTCCTGAGAAGAATTTCTAACATGACAAAATGAGATGTCTGTTCATAGCCTAAGGGAATCTCACAGTGAAAAACATTTCATACTGGGATTGAGATGCATTAGCTAAGCAGCATGTGGGTGAAACTTGTGCAATGCCTATCTGTTGTTAAATAATGATTTATGTAAACATCAAAATCACATTCATGTTCTTATTTAAAAAATACATATTCAACTACTGCTGAGAACTTTGTCTCTAAGTCATTATTTCTATAGCAAATTTTCACAGTCTAGCAACAAATTCTTAAAAGGAGTTTCTAATGGAAATGCTGATAGGTTGTCAGCTATGCATAGTGGTGAGAATGGCATTACTATAATCAGAATGACCATGAGTCAGTTTAACAAATAATAAAATACCAGTAAATAGATGACGCTTTAAGCCTATTCATTAGGCTCACTTTCTGATGAGTTAAAGCAGACTTCTTACTTCTGGTACATAAACACCCCCAGGCAGTCAAAATCTGTCACGGATAAGGCTGGTGTGACAAAGTTTATTTAGTTCTAGAATACAGTAGTCAGAAAAATGTAAGAAACCACATATGGTGGCATAGTGCTTCTAAGTCTGTAAAGTAGAAGGGAAATTTTCTGGTTAAAAATTCTGATATGTTCTAATAATGTGTTATCCTACTAAAAATAAGATATCTGTGGGACCAGTTTTGAACAATGAGACTGCTAAGAATATTATTACTAAAAAGTGGAACCATTGTTTGAAATGGTCCCCGGCTGGAGGGTTGTTTGGTGGGAAAATATTTTAACAGGGTTTCTTATTAGTGTGATTGTTCTCAAGATATAACACCAGTATTAAAATACAATGGAATGTTCACTAAATGCAGATCTTTAATAGATAGTAAATAGCTCATGGCAAATTTAATTAGATAGACTTTCATTTCAAACTCTTAAAAAAATTATATTCTAGTACATTTAGCAGATTTACTCTAAACTGGCAATCATATTTCAGGATTTAGGAGGCAAATTTCTGGGGGAGACCACTATAGGTTATTGTCTATATTGTATTCACATTGTTCATGGCATCTTATACAAGCTCATTCCCTTCTCCTTATTCCCAGGAGCTGACAATCTAAGGGTCTGAGCCTGTACAAACTGACAATTCTACTGAAGATTTGGAATTACAGGCATGATAAAGTGTTTGTAGGACTGAGCCATAAGTAGACAAAATAAAGAAGTCTGAAGAAGGAAGGAATGAAAAGCAATTGATTGGCAGATTTGGTTTTGATTTTTTTTGACATGTAGCAGTTGTAAAGAGTTCATAAATCCATAACAAATGTATTCCATTAACAACCTTATTGATACAGTGGTACACTATTATATGTTTTAGTCTATTTTTACATATAATTATAAAGCACTTTTGAACAACATTACAACTATGTGCAATGAGGTAGTGGCTT
Source organism: Gavialis gangeticus (assembly GCF_001723915.1). NCBI lineage: Eukaryota > Metazoa > Chordata > Crocodylia > Gavialidae > Gavialis > Gavialis gangeticus. The sequence continues at coordinate 1,618,726 of NW_017729026.1, read as the reverse complement.
GGGGGTTAACAAATGCTAGCAGGTTACAGTTCCTATAACAGTCGGCCATTCTTTGTCATTCATTCTACCTAGAATGGCTGAAGAGTTTATACCTTTGTATTTAAGTCTCCTCCCCACCTCCACCTCTCCTGCTCCCTGCCCCCAAGATATAGGTGCAATCCTAGGGCCTAGGCCATTTGGAGGTCAATGGAAAAACTTGCATTGACTTCAGCAAAAGTGACATTTCAGCCTTTCAGCTGACTTGCCGCTTATCACTTTTCTTGATTTGATGAAAGGAATCATCAGAGTTATGCAGAGCACTGTGTTAAGTGCTATAGTGGAGCAGAGGTCTTCCAGCAATTGTCTCACTTTTTTAGAGCCTAAATACCAGGTTAGCACAATGGTTGTTTGAGTAGATGCATTTACATGAGATGTTTACTGTGGAGTTGCTTAATTACCTCCTCAATAAACATCTCAGGGTCCTATTAGGCCACAGCTAACTAATAAACTCTACAGTAGGGTAGTACTAGGAAATACAAGTATTATCTTGTTATGAAACTTTTTCATGCACAACAGTATACATGTGGACACTGACATGGATGGCTGGGGCACAAGTGTGGGGGCTGTCTGCCAAGTAGCCCTGCACCAGAGCATCCTTGTGCCTCAGCCAGGACCTCTGCAGCACATTGAGCCTGGTTGGAGCAGCCCTGGACTGTCAAGCTGACCCACTGGGTGGCCTGCCAGCCAGGGCTGCTGTGACCCGGCTTGCCATGCTGCAGTCCTGGACACACATTCAAATGGCACACCTGGAATCAGTAAACTCCAGTACGACGTATACTAGAGTTTATTGCTTCATGTTAATAATAGATGTAGAAGAGCCCAGAGTTAACTAAGCATGTAACAAAGACCCTGTCTATCCTCTGTTCTGCAGTCCTTACTAA
>NW_017729026.1:1616574-1617795 GCF_001723915.1 Gavialis gangeticus | reverse complement strand
CTTCAGCAAAAGTGACATTTCAGCCTTTCAGCTGACTTGCCGCTTATCACTTTTCTTGATTTGATGAAAGGAATCATCAGAGTTATGCAGAGCACTGTGTTAAGTGCTATAGTGGAGCAGAGGTCTTCCAGCAATTGTCTCACTTTTTTAGAGCCTAAATACCAGGTTAGCACAATGGTTGTTTGAGTAGATGCATTTACATGAGATGTTTACTGTGGAGTTGCTTAATTACCTCCTCAATAAACATCTCAGGGTCCTATTAGGCCACAGCTAACTAATAAACTCTACAGTAGGGTAGTACTAGGAAATACAAGTATTATCTTGTTATGAAACTTTTTCATGCACAACAGTATACATGTGGACACTGACATGGATGGCTGGGGCACAAGTGTGGGGGCTGTCTGCCAAGTAGCCCTGCACCAGAGCATCCTTGTGCCTCAGCCAGGACCTCTGCAGCACATTGAGCCTGGTTGGAGCAGCCCTGGACTGTCAAGCTGACCCACTGGGTGGCCTGCCAGCCAGGGCTGCTGTGACCCGGCTTGCCATGCTGCAGTCCTGGACACACATTCAAATGGCACACCTGGAATCAGTAAACTCCAGTACGACGTATACTAGAGTTTATTGCTTCATGTTAATAATAGATGTAGAAGAGCCCAGAGTTAACTAAGCATGTAACAAAGACCCTGTCTATCCTCTGTTCTGCAGTCCTTACTAAGGCAGAATTCTCATGACTTAAATGGGAGTTTTGCATAAGTGTGATGTTTCATTTTTGATCTGTAAGTCTGAAAATGCAGACTGAAACACACTGAAAAAAATAAAATCCGCATTGCAAAATTCATGCTTCCTATCAGTGGCCTGAATTATTTTTTATTACCTCCGAGGCCACATTCAGATGAGTGAGCACATGCCGATTGTTGCATCTCAAAACAGTTTGAGATGCGGCTGGAGGCACACCATGAATGAAAAAGTTTGATACTAAAATTTTTACTCTAAATTTGATACCAGGAAATCCTGCTGTCAAAAAAAGACACATTGGGGGGAAAACAGAGCAGGGTATGCTCCTGGAGTGTGTCCTGAAGCAACTGGAGGTTGGGTCCTCCAGAGAGCATCTCTATGGCTGCTGCATGTCCTGCTCCTCCACCATGCTGCCTCAGCCTGCTGGAGCAAATAGAAGTGGGGCAACACTGCAGTAGTGGCTCAGACCAAGGCTCCGCCCCAGTA
>NW_017729026.1:1603143-1616563 GCF_001723915.1 Gavialis gangeticus | reverse complement strand
AAGTGGGGCAACACTGCAGTAGTGGCTCAGACCAAGGCTCCGCCCCAGTAAGCAGGGACATGAGGAAGGGAGGGACTGTGGGGTTTCTGGGTGTGGGGTTTGTGGGGAGATGTATGGGGTTTGTATGGGGGAGTTGTGGGTGTGAGATTTGTGGGGGGACTTAAGGTAGGGCCACCACATGCCCACCACTCCACCCCTCTGTGGCACACAGCCCCTGGCACTGGCAGCAGCAGCCAGCCAGGCCATCAGGGTGCTCATGGCCAACTGTAAGCACGGCCCCCAGTAGTGCAGTGCTACATTAGACCTGGCCCAGCCCAGACCACTGGTGTGCACCAGGATGGCTCCTGCCACCACCTGCAGCTCCTGGAGGCAGTGCTGGGTGGTGGTGGCAGGAGCCATCCTGGTCTTGTGCAAAGGCACACACCAGTGGGCCAGGCCAACTCTGTTCACCATGTGCCACACCACTGGGACCTGTGTTTTCAGTGGGCCATGAGTGCCCCGATGGCCCAGCTGGCTGCTGCTGCCAATGCCAGGGGCTGTGCACCACAGCGGGAGGCGGGGGGATGGGTGTTTGGTGGCACCCACCTCAAACCCCCTTTCACAAACCCCACACCCACAAACTCCTCCACAAACCCCATATACCCCCATAAACCCCCCACCCCACAAACCCATCCACAAACCCCACAGCCCCCCATACCCACAGCTCCCACACACCTACCCACAAACCTCACACCCCTCATAGCTCTTCCTACCACCCTCTTGCAAACCCCACATCCCCACCGTATCTCATACCCTGCATGCCCAGGTACCAGAGAAGATGGGGCCTGCTGGTGGGAGGTAAGGCTGCAGGGGCAGCTGTCCTCACATCCTAGTTAGCACTGCTGTCTCCATTCAAGAATTTTTGGCTGAAAAAAACATTCCTGTGATACCACACCCTCCGTATTCACCTGACCTTGCCCCATGTGATTTTTTTCTGTTCCCAAAAATCAAAATGAAGCTGAAAGGAAGGCAATTTGATGACATTCCAACCATCCATAAGAATGTGAAAGCAGAACTCAAAAAGCTCACAGTTGAAGACTTTCAGCATTGCTTCCGAAAGTGGCAGGAACGTTAGGACAAGTGCATATCGTCTGGGGGAGATTACTTTGAAGGGGACCGCTCATAAAAATGTTTGTACACTATTCTTTAAAATAAAGGCTAAGTCTTAGAACTTTCTGATCACCCCATATGTGTGTGTGTGTGTGTATAGTGGCATTTCATTTTAATCATTGAAGGACATGGATTTTTGGGTATCTTAATGAGTGAATTTGGGATTTTTTTATCAGAGAATTTGTAATTTTTAAACAGGGAACACCATGATTCCTGCTAGTGAGTCAAGTGGTGAGACCCAGGCAGACAAGCCTGCCCAGGGCTGGCATCAGGGACCCAGCTAGAGCACAGATGAGGTGGCTGACCTCCTGGTCATGCTTTGACAGTCCAAAGAAGGCCACCACAATGACCATATCCTCCAGGTGATAGCTGCCCAGATGGCAGGGTTGGGGGACACATAGAAGCAGTGGCTCCTGAAGGTCAATTGTGCAACCACAGCTCACTGCCAGCTGGTCTGGAGGTGCAGGCAGCTCTGCTACAGTATCTATGTGACATCCCATGTGGTTATGAAGTCCCCATCCAGGTCTGGCAGGTTCAAGGGGCTCTTGCAGGGGTAACGGGTCACAGACAGGCAGAAGCCCCTGCTGCCAGATTGCTGCAGTGGGTAGAGGGTGCAGGGTCCACTCTAGATCCACTCTAGATCAGGGCTGCTGCTGCTGACCCCATATATCAACTGGCTGGGCCTCAGAAGCTTCTGAGGACAAGTAGCCCTGAGCTGCTCTCCAGGGCCCCAGCCTTCAGCTCCCCCTGGCTGCAGACCCAGGAGGAGCTGGGCAGGGTCAGTTTGCCCCAAGTGACACAATTTTCCCAAATTTGTGCTGCTGCTATTTGACCTTCTGCAAGAGCACATGCCTGCATGTGTGGATGTAGCCCAACAGTACAAAGCTCTTAATACCCCTGTATGCACAACTCTACTACAACATCAATGGCTGATTCTGTCAACACTATATCAGAGCTGATGATCATCCAGAAAACAATGGCTGTATGCTTCTCAGTGCTCAGGAAGCTTTCCTATCTATGTTCTAACACTGAAGCTCTGGGGAAAACTCTTCACCAATGCCTAGGAAATTGGTTTTTAACATCTTGAAGTTCTGCTGCCTCTCTGCAGCAGAGTAAGGACCCTGGACTTCAGAAAAGCAGACTTCATTTTGCTCAGGGGACTCATGGGAAGGATCTCCTGGGACGCCAAACTGGGGGAGAGAAGTCCAAGAGAACTGACTGTACTTTAAAGAAGCCTTACTGAGAGTGCAGGAAAAACCCATCTTGATATGCAGGAAGATTAGCAAGTATAGCAGAAGACCAGCTTGGCTTAGCAGGGAACTCTTCAGTAAACTAAATCACAAAAAGGAAGATTATAAGAAGTGGAAACGTGGATAAAAAACTAGGGAGGAGTATATTGGATAAACAACTAGGGAGGAATATAATATTGCTTGGGCATGCAGGGATCAAGTCAGCAAGGCCAAATTGCAATTGCAGTTGCAGCTCACAAGGGACATGAAGGGTAACAAGAAGGGTTTCTACAAGTATTTCAGTAACAAGAGAAAGATCAGGGGAAGTGTGGGTACCTTACTGAGTGGAGGAGGCAATCTAGTGACAGAGGATTCAAAAAAGGTTGAAGTACTTAATGCCTTTTTCACCCCAGTCTTCATAGGTAAAGTCAGCTCCCAGACTACAGCACCTGGCAGCACAGTTTGGGGAGGAAGTGAGCTGCCATCGGTGATGAAAGAATAGGTTAGGGATGATTTAGAAAAGCTAGATATGTACAAGTATATAGGGCCAGATGGGATGAACCCAAGGGTGCTGAGAGAGCTGGCTGATGTGATTGCAGGGTTGCTGGCCATCTTCTTTGAAAACTAATGGTGATTGGGCAAGGTCCTGATGACTGGAAAAGGGCAAATATAGTGCCCATCTTTAAGAAAGGAAAGAAGGAGGATCCAGCGAAGTACATCTCAGTCAGCCTCACCTCAGACACTGGAAAAATCATGGAGCAGATCCTCAATGCATTTCTAAGCACTTGGAGGAGAAGAAGGTGATTAGGAAAGGTCAGCATGGATTCACCAAGGGCAAGTCATGCCTGACCAATCTGATTGCCTTCTATGATGAGATAACTGTGGATTTGGGGAGACCAGGGTATATGGTATACCTTGATTTTAGCAAGGCTTGATACAGTCTCCCACAACATTCTCACAAGCAAGCAAAGGAAGTATGGGCTGGATGAATGGACTGTAAAGTGGATAGAAAACTGGCTGGATCATGGGGCTCAGAGGATGGGAATCAATGGCTTGATGTCTGGTTGGTAACTGGTATCAAGTGGAGTGTGTCAGGCCAGTAGGGGGTGTTTCTGTGCTGAACCACCCACCTCACTGCACCCAATCACCTTCTAGGCTCCAAGTGCCTTCCTGGAGGCACCTCATGTCTGGCCAACCCCCTTCCTGGAGCACACCCGCTAGCCTGGGGGTAACACAGACACCACCCAGGGTCTGGACTGATCCTGGCTCTGTGCCGCCTGGGAAACACAGGCCTAGTAGCCCTTGAGGGTACTCAACCTACTTCAAGAACTTGGGGTGCTTTCCTTAGTCTGAAGCACAAATAGTGGTCTCCCTTAGTCAGCCGAACCAAGAGGACCCCAAAGCATAATCTAGCCCCTCTCCCAATAAGTCTTCCATGCTAGGTACAAAGGAGAATATTAATGGTTACAAGGAGTAGGTTTGGAATAGGGTACAGGGTAGAGCAATATCAAAGAAATCCCATAGAGCAAACAGGGTAGCTGGGTAGCCTTTGCTCATTCATCTGAGTTACTGCGAGCAATATATCTAGTTAGATCTCAGGTAGCTTATTCACAAGTATCATCCAGAGGCTGGTGGAGATTCCCTCTGGAGACAGGCGGTTCGCTGGTCATGAGTTTCAAGAGAGAGAGCAAGTTTCAGATGGTTCTGTTTCTCTCTGTGAGTTTCATCATGGCTACTGCTCCTCCTCCTGGGCAGTCCTTAACTTAGATAGACCTTATGACCTCAATTACCCGATTCAATGGAGGCCAGCACTTGTTGGTTGCCAGCCAACCAATTTGAAATGCATCTCTGATTGCCGGGTAGACTGGCATTGCTTAGAACAATAGGAAGCCTAAGCCCCCCACCCAGGTATATGATGCCAGTCATGTAGGCAGAAGGAGCAGGTTTCCCCCCCCCTCAGGAAGGCATCCAACTCAGGTTACAACTCAGGGCTACCTAAAGAGATAGGATGTCTGCCCTCTGCAGGGACCATGTTAACCAAATTGTCACATAGCAGAGATTTTGGAGAGAGACAGAGGTGGTATTTTGCCACATGGAGTGCCCCAGGAGTTTGTCCTGGGGCCAGTTTTGTTCAATGTCTTCTTCAATGACCTGCAAGATGGCATAGAGTGCACCCTCAGCAAGTTTTCACATGGCATCAAGCTGGGAAGAGTAGTAGATATGCTGGAGGATAGGTTTAGGATTCAGAATGACCTCAACAAATTGGAGGATTGGGCCAAAAGTAACCTAATGAGGTTCAACAAGGACACATGCAAAGTCCTACACTAAGGATGGAATAATCCCATGCCTCAATAATGACTGGGCAGCAGCTTTGCAGAAAAGGACCTGGAGGTAACAGTGAACAATAAACTGAATATAAGCCAACAGTGTGCCCTTGTTGCAAAGAAGGCTAACAACATACTGGGCTGCATTGGTAGGAGTGTTGCCAGCAGGACAAGGGAAGTGATTATTCCCCTCTATTCAGCACTGGTGAGGCCACATCTGGAATATTGTGTTCATTTGGGGCCCCTGCTACAGAAAGAATGTTGACAAATTGGAGAGAGTCCAGCAGCAGGTGGTGAAAATGGTGAGGGGGCTATGGGGCATGACTTCTGAGGAGAGGCTGAGGCAACTGGGCTTATTTAGTTTGGAGAGGAGAAGACTGAGGGGACGTGATAGCAGCCTGCAACTACCTCAAGGGTGGTTCAAAAGAGTATGGAGCTAGACTATTATCAGCAGTGGCAGATGGCAGAACAAGAAACAATGGTCTCAATTCGTAGCAAGGAAAGTTAAGGTTAGATATTAGGAATAACTTTCTCACTAGGAGGGTAGTAAAACACTAGAACAGGTTACCCAGAGAGGTTGTGGACTCTCCATCCTTAGAGATTTTTAAGACCTGGCTAGACAAAGCCTTGACTGTGATGATCTAGTTGGGGATGGTCCTGTTTTGAGCAGGAAATTGGATTAGATTAATTCTTGGATGAGGGATACAAATTATTTATAAACTGGTATAAGTGATCAGAAACTGGTTCAAATCTATAACACAACAGAAGTTCAGTGGACCTAAACTGCTTTCAAAATGGCTGAAACCAGTTTAAGATAAACCTGCATGGATGTAGTATCAGTCTTAACTGATTTAGATTAAATTGGTATATTGAGCTTTTGCACCAGATCACCTCAAGATTCAAGTTAACTCACAGTCCCCTAGCATCACAGAATGCTTTGCACCTCTCCACAAAATTCTCTTCACAGGGTGGGTGGGCTAGCTATGGCCCACACTGTCTGATCCAGGCAAGCAGGGAGGTGTGCATTAGTGTCTCCCACCCTCTGGCCAGAGCTGCTGTAGGCATGTGGCTGCATTTCCAGAATCAAAAGATAATGTTTGTTCACTTGCTTATCAGTTCAATCTATGTCGCTTAGACTAACCTGCGAAGACTGAATAACGTAAGACTGTCTGTACTTAGCCCTGAGGTCCCTTCCAACCCTAATTTTCTATGATTTTATGATTCTTGCTCATCCCAACTCTGCAACATTATCCAGTGATAATGTCAGTGATAGCTGGCTGAGTAATACAGTGGAGGTTTATCAGGTGAGGTACTACAGGAAAAGATCAAGAAATAGTGTATGCTTGATTATTGCTTCCCCCCTCAGGTACTTCATCAGCATGGCTCTGATGTCATAGCATGCTTGTAGCAGCCTGTTTACATTAATCACTGTGAAGACTACAGCAGTTGCCAGCATTTCCTCCATGCTGCCTGATGGCATTTTGAAAATGGTACTGGCTAGCAAAAGCCAGGTGGATGCTGGGATGAAAAAGAGAAATGGGATTTTTTTGTTTGACCCTGAGCCCCAGAATTCTATTGCTACTAGTAATATCAATATTTGAAATGAAATATCTCAGTGATGAAACAACGCACGTTGGGATGTCAGGCCAGAATACAGAGCATTTATTTGAAAACATGCCAATTCAAGTGTGGCCACAATTATATAAGCTTAAAATGCAGTGTGAATGTGCAAGTTGCACAACATTTCTTCTGCATTACTTAACAGGGATACAGAAAGCCCAAAAGAACTTTCATGTGTAAGCTTGCATGCTCTTATTCACTTGCAAATTCAGTGATAATAATTTTCGAGCTAATAAGCGATAATCCTTTCCTACCTTGCAGGAGTATTTGGGCTTTAATTTAGTTTTTGCAATGGACTTGGGGTCACTATGGAAGGTGCAGTATAAGTACAAAGTAGTATTTAAAAACATCTCCAATTAGTTTAGCTCCCTGCCTAAATCCCCTCCTTTTCTTTGCAGTCACTCCCCTTGCATTAAAAGAGATGAACTGTTAATGTGTGATCAGGATGAAAGTGATTTTGTAGAAAAATAAATAAAACCAGAAAGCTGTTAATGAAATAACAGCATTTTCTTAGCACATACTGTGGAGTCCTTTTATAGTCCTTTGCTGATTGCACACTTGCATTTATTTACAACTTCGCATCCAAAAGCAACAAAGTAGTGCTTTGAAGTTCTCAGGCCAGGTTGATGAAAGGTAGCTTACCCTTCTCTTATGAAAGCTGAGATATCTAAGCAAACACCCTCATAAGTTTCCTTTACTTGCCTACGTTTAAACAGCTCATTTTGATTTTAATGTTTGCATGTATTCTATAAATGTAAATTCTCTTTATTTATACTAAAGAAAATCACCCTTTTTGGAGAGGTATGAGGATTTATAAAATCCAGTCCATTAGGTTTTTAAGGCCAAGCACAGAGATTAAGTAAAATTTTTGTTGAAAGACAAAAGCAAAGACTGTGCTGCCAAAAGGAAATGATCTCCCAGAAAGGAAATGATAGGTTGAATAGCTGTAGTTGTTGTACTTTCACCTCTGGGATCTTGGTTTAAAGCCATCCTGCTATCCTTCACAAAATGAAGTAAAAGAATTCATTGAGGCTGAGAAGAACTTCAAGACCGTGGTATTCATAAAAATGCAAACGGGTAACTGACCACATCAAAAATTAAATGAAACTATGCATGTATGCTTTGAAAGGTTTCTCCCCATAAAAATATGTTACTTACTTTAAAAGACTTTCAAATGGTGCAGTTATTTAAGAATATTTGGGGGAAGGGAAGGGAACAAGGGCCAGCATGAGGATTTGAAGATGTGATGATAACTGAATTTATAGAAATGCAGAAAACAAATGTAATATTTGATGTATTTATTGCTGGAGCATGTTTGTTGGAAAAATATATATTCCTAAATTATTATGCAAATATAAAGTATTTTTTTTAATTTGTTTTAAGCAGGGATAGCACCTGACTTTATCAAGCTCACTTTCTCTAAATATTAATTGCTTGTTTAAAGATTTTTTTTAAGTTTCCTTCAAAAAAATTGTAACAAGATTTCCAAACTCTCTTTTGCATTTATCAGGACACATTCTGAAAATAGACTGAAGGCCTTCCCCGTACTTATCCATGTGCCTATTATACAAACTTTAATTTGTACCTATATTTTGGCCATCAGCAGTTCCTATGCAGGATTTCTTCCCTTTTCTCAGACCAATTAGTTCCTAACAGTGTGAACAATTTGCCATTTATTTTATTGCTTTTGATAAGAAAAAAAAGAATGAGGGGATTGGGGAAAACAAGGGACAGTACTAATAACATTAATTGCTTTTCAAACTTTTATATGAATGGAATGAAGGTTCTAGTCTATTCATTCTCTGTGAAAGATAGAGAAGATCCACTCAGTCTGTCCCATCTCAGAAAAAACATGCTTTCCCTTTTGGGGAAAAAAAAGGAATTTCAAATAAATTGTCAATTTAACATAGGAAACAAATCAAAACCTCAAGGCCAAAGAAATGGTCAGAATGAAGGTGTCAGCAGAGGGGATAGTAAGCACCAAACTCCTGATGCTGCCCAAAAAAGATTTAGAAAATGAACAGATGCTCGACATAGAAGACGTGTAAACAGACAAGAGGAAATAATACAGTACCAAATCAAGCTTACTCTTTCTTGAATTATAAAATGGCTGGTTTGGCCAATGCTAGAAATGAAGTCTCGGGATGAATAGCACTATGAAGGGGGGGGGACCATAAATAGTAGAGTACAGAGATAAATGCAGCCAGAATTCATCCCAATGTTTAGGATGAGCTAGAATTGGGGCTGCTATGGTTTGGAATAGTTTAGTTGCTGATCTGTTTCACCACATAAAACTCCCTGTAGATTTGAGCCACCTTTAACTTTTCCCTGTGCAGTTAGATTTTTTGAGAGCTATAATAATTGAGCTACAACATGTTTTTTTTTTTTTATGGAAACAGAATACACAGCTCCCTACTGTTACAGATGTTTAAAAAACATGACTACAAATTAATTTCATTCTGTGTCACTCTCCTTCTGTCAGCCCATTTGCCTCCCTCTATTCATACAGAAATACAGGTCATTGAAGTAGCAACCAGTTGTCAGGATTTTGACAACATACCCTTTTTTTCTCTTGACTGACGAACACAATTCACGTGCTGAAATTAAACCATGTAGCCTTAAATAGTTTTACATTATCAACTTCTGATTTGCCTACGATTTTGATCCCTGATTTAAGAAATTATATCAAAAAGCATGCTGCTTTCTATCATAAACCTCATCTCCATTCAATGTGTGCTGCAACCCAGTGCACATGTGTATATACACAAGAATATATGTTTATATACAGTTTCCAGTTTAAAGAACGAATTAAAACATATTAGTTGTCTACAACTGGAGTTGTAGAGTATTTCCATAGACTTTAAAAGACATTTGATCATTTGATCATGCCATAAAAAAGAATATGGCTAATTAATTTCTCACAAACGTTATAGCTTGGTTGCATAAGAATGTTCCCAGTTCATAACTTCTTTAGCATCAGATCTAGGTCTGCCTCAGTGATTTTCCTGGGTATAGCATGACATTGCCCCAAGCTTCTTCAGTTTTCTGGGTAATATATCACAGTACCTACAAAAATGATTATTAAATAAAATACCTGTAAATGTAAAATTGTTGCATGCCTCTAAGGAGCATCAACATTGCAAACTGCCTGGGTGTTCTGCTAATTACTTTTTTGAAGTATGGTAGTCACTTTGCAATGAAAATATGACCATTGTGTTTTATGTTGCAGATCTAAAGTTAAAGCTTTTTTTGTATTGAATTTTCCCTCCAAATTAACCTGCTACTATGTATAAAACACATCTATCTCGACAACAGCTTTCTAAATGGTTTTAAAGTAATCTGAGCAATTTACTTTCTATGGACAGATATGAGATTATAGATACAATCCACAAACAGGTTGACATCTGAAACATAGTTAACACTATCTAAGTGGAAGTGCCTTTTAAAATACTAGAGGACTTTACCTGTTTCCTGCATGCCATTGGGCCACTGATGCTGAAAATAAACTTGCAGTTTTAGTTCCATATTTGCTTTTATATTTTTCAAAACATAGAAGATGAGAAAACTTTAATCAGACATCAGATGAGAAATCTTTGAATAGTACACTTCAGAAGGAAAAAACTTTGAAATAAAGCAGGTTTTCTAAAATTTCTGCTTTTCATTTTATAGGTTTCAAAATAATTATCACATTTCTGTGTTTCTTGCTTCTATTGCACACCACCTGCTAATAAATGAGCAAAATTGGCTGAGCTTCATTTATACTTTACTTACACTAAGAGAGTAGAGTACTATCACATTTTCTGGAAGGAAAGAACATAGCTATAATATAATAGCAAGCTATTATGTCCTTTGTAACAGAAATAATGGAATATATATTCAAAATGTAATGCAATTGTTACTGTTACAAAATATGAATATGCTCATGTTGGCTAAGCCAATTCTTCTTTCCTTAATTTATGTTACTATAATACAGTTCATAGTGATAACATGATGTTATGGCATAGTAAAAAGATTCTTGGCCTGAATTTGCATTTGGGATTATTCTATAATGAGCTCAATCCTGCTAGCAATGAAATCAATTATTATTTTGAAATTGACTTCACTGGAAGGAGCATCAGACCTGATGATCAACTAATAAATATAAATGTTGCTTATGTAAGTCATCCAAATAAATACTAGTAAAATTATTAGGCTATATATTTTGTTTATGATGTAGCAGAAAAACTATTTAAAATGCTTTAGATAATGTTAAAAATATTAGTACTGTGTTTTCTTATTCCTCAGAAGTTTGGAATGTTTTAGTGGAGATACAGAGATCAAAGTTGTTAAGCTAGACGTATGGATTTAAATGAATCTGAATTAGTCAAGGGACAGCGGCCTCAAAAGAGTCTTCAAAAGAATCAGAGGGAATCATTACAAAGTCAAGAAACTGGTGGTTAAAAGAAACATGCTTAAGGAAACAAAACACAGGAAAGTTATACTGGACGGATGAAAACAATGGTTTAATGAAAAGGATAAAAACACTCTTGATTTTGTGAATCAAAATACTAATAATTATTGTTAACCTCTGGAGTGCATGTATTTTCAGATAAAATATGAGAATATAATAGGGCCTACTGCCACAAGACACATGACACAGTAAAGTGTATGTCAGGTCTACTCCCAATTCCAAAAAAATGTGGAGAATCTTAAAGAGATCCCATGTCCTGACATTAGCTCTGGCCGCAGACATCCAGCACTCTATTCCCCAACTGCCTCAATGCCCTGGCACCATGACTCCAGTAAACAGGCCTATGAGGGATGCAGCTGCCTTGGAGACCCCCAAAGGAAGAGGTAGTTCTAGTGAAGATAGTATGAACCTTGGTGGATTATTTTTTCTGAGTATGCTCTGTCAACTTCTCACCCTCCTGAGTCCAATTGGACCTTGGAACTGAATTGGAAACAATTTTTCTGGGATCTGGAGGTGAAGGATGTTACTAAGAAAACAAACTATACTTCTTTAATGTGCAACTAGAAAGATTCATGCATGGTTCTTGGAAGAAAACTGCAGCCAGAATACCTATAGTGTTATGATTATGGGTTTCAACCTAAAATGTACCAAGTCAATCTAATCATCCTGGGGCCTGATTCAAAGTCAATAAACTTTCCTTTACTTTTACAGGGCCTTGTATAAGGCATGTTCTACAGGTAAAACTCTTATGGACTTGAGTTGGACTTTTGCCTGTATATGGAAAGCCAGTCTGAATCTTCTTCTGGTAAACACAGAAGACAATTAAGGTCACCCTTGATACAGTATTTGGCACAATAGATTGGACATATTTAGATGATGACATTTTAAATCTAATCACTGAAAATAAACTTGCCTTTTACAAGAAATTCTTGTATATTTGGAACTTTATGCTCAAGGATAAGCTCCTCCTATTTGTTCCATATTTTCAAAAATATGGAAATCTAAATAGTGTTTTAAATGATAAAATACTTAAAAACTGAAGCTGACAAATATGTTATATAACAAATTTAAGATATGGTGGCACTGTAAGTTCCAAGGACTAGCCAGTCGTAACCTGCCATTGAACTCAGAGCTAAACTCTTGTAAGCTGAATTACTGAAAGGGGTGGATCACTTTCTTTTTATGCCTGAAATCTGATAACCATGGTAAAAAAAATAATTCTTTCTTTGCATGTCTGTAAAGCTATGAAGCACCAATAATAACCTTAAGTATACAGATCAGCAAACTTAGCCTAATGAACTTGCATTTGGATTTGAGTTTGGAACCTAAAAATGTAAGAAGTTAGGTTCTAAGATGTGTATTTCCATAAAACAAATTTGGAATATGCACATAAGCTATGTATTTGTATAGTGCCTAGCACAACAGACCTGTGATCTTGCTTGATTTCTGCAGGTACTACAATAAGTAATTGCCAACAAAGTTTTTGGTCAATTATCAGATTCTTTTTTCTTACTTCACAAAATGTAAATAAAATCCTTTTGCTTTAAATAGTGTCTTTTACAATGAGATCATTAATTCCATTTCATTTTTGAATTGTCTACAGTAATTTTTAAAAAATCACACCATTTTTATCAAACTATACAAATGGCATACTATTTCAAGTTGCAATTTCATTACAATTTGCGAAGTGAGTATGGTTAGGCCTTTTCATATGGAAGACCTCCAAGATTATTCCAAGTTATTGTATGATGTGGTATTTGTGAAATCAGTCAGTAATGTTCATTCTTCTGCTGACCCTTTACTGAACCAGGGGCCCAGCCTGTTGTGCATAAGCATAATGTGGTCTTACAGGTAAGGGGGAAAAACAAAGGTAAGAGCACTTGAGCCTATTAAAGTGTCTCTCATGCTCTTACAAAAAGAGGGGAGCCTGTCCTGAACAAATACTGATCAAAGTTCATAGAGTTATAGAATCATACAAAATTAAGGTTGGTCATCTCAGGAGGTCACCTAGTTCTAGTCCAACCCCCTGCTTAAAGCAGGATCACCCCAGCCAAGGTTTTGTCTATCCAGGTCTTAAAATTCTCTAAGGATGGAGAGTTTACAACCTCTCTGGGTAACCTACTGCACTGTTTTACTACCCTCCTAGTGAGAAAGTTCTTCTTAATATCTAACCTAAATTTGCTTTGCTGCAACTTGAGACAATTGCTCCTTGTTCTGTCATCTGCCACCGCTGAGAACAGTCCAGCTCCATCCTCTTTTGAACCCCAATTCAAGTAGTTGGAGGCTGCTATTAAATCTCTCCTCAGTCTTCTCTTCTCTAGATTAAATAAGCCCAGTTCCCTCAGCCTCTCCTCAGAAGTCATGTGCTGTTGCCCTCCACTGGACTCCCTCCAACTTGTCCACATCCTTTCTGTAGTGAGGGCCCCAAAACTGAACACAGTACTGCAGATGTGGCCTCACCAGTGCTGAATAGAGAAGAATAATCACTTCCTTCAGTCTGCTGGATATCCAGGGGTCAAAAAAACCCAACACACTCTGCAGAACAGCGGGGCAAGAAGAGATCCTCTAGTTTCTGCCAGAGCATCTATCTCATAGTTTCATAGTTTCTAGGGTCGGAAGGGACCGGAGCAGATCATTGAGTCCGACCC
>NW_017729026.1:1596998-1598143 GCF_001723915.1 Gavialis gangeticus | reverse complement strand
ATCACCTCCTTGGACCTGCTTGAGATGCATCTGTGGATGCATGACAAGGTATGGTTGGCCTTCCTGACCGCTTCCCCACACTGTCGGCCCATGTTCATTTTGGCATCAATAATGACTCCAAGATCCTTTTCTGCCTCTGCACTGATGAGAAGGGAGTTCCCTAGCCTATAGGTATGCTACTGGTTCTTCCTCCTCAGGTGAAGTACCTTGCACTTGTCAGTGTTGAAACCCATCCAGTTAGGGCTGCCAGGCTCTGGAATGGACTCCCAAGGAAGGTGGTACTCTCTCCTACCTTCTGGGTCTTCAAGAGGAGCCTGGGGTGATATGACCCTGGCACTTGTTCCTGCCCGGGGCAGCGGGTTGGACCTGATGATCTGTTTAGGTCCCTTTCGACCCTAAGCACTATGAAACTATGAAACATTTCACAGTACTGGTAAGGAAGAAGAATATTTCAGAAAACTATTTCCATTAGGTTTCTTTTAGCACTCTTGACTTAGGCACAAAACATTTGTGTATGACCTGGTCTGTTCCCATTGAAGTCAACAGGAAAATAACTACATTCTTTGACTGAAAGAATTAGGGTTATTTAGTGAGAAGGCTGAAGGAGGATTTGATAACAGTCTTCAAATATCCAAAGGACAATTACAGAGAAGATAGAAATAGCCTTTTTTTGGTAGGGAGCAGAACTAGGAGCAATGGCCTCAACTTTTTTCAGGGGAAGTTTAAGCTGAAGGAGCTTTCTGACTATAAGGGTGGTCAAGCATAGAGAAACTGGAATATCCATCCTTAGAATTTTTCAAGAGCAGGTAAAATAGACACTTGGCTGGGATGGTTTAATTAAGGACTCCAACTAGCTACAAGTATCAAGGGCAATAAAAAGTCCTTTTTTAGATATGTGGGGAGCTGGAGGAAAAGCAAGGGCAAAATTGGACCCCTGCTAAACCAGATGGGTTAACTGACAACTGACAACCAGGAAAAAGCCAACCTATTAAATGGGTACTTCGCGTTGGTCTTTCATCAGTCCCTTGGAAAGCCGCTGCCCATTGTGGGACAGGGAGACCTGGGTGAGGGGGATTCCCTGCCTCCATCAATGTTGACCTCGTGAAGGAACACTTTGAGAGGCTGGACACCTTCAAGTCAGCTGG
>NW_017729026.1:1593010-1596164 GCF_001723915.1 Gavialis gangeticus | reverse complement strand
GACTTCCTGCCCCTTGGGCAGGGGACTGGACTTGATGATTTTCCGAAGTCCCTTCTCGCTCTAATGTCTATGAAATCTATGAAATCTGTGAAGGATGATCCTGTCTTAAGGAGGGGGCTGGATTAGAAGACCTTCTGAGGTCCCTCCCAGTCCTACTTTCCTGTGATCCTACGATGGTGGGATCAGGCCTTAATGGGGGATATGTCTAAATAGTAGACAAATCAGAATAATATAATACTGATGCATTTCTTTCCCTCTTCTCATTTTGGAATACATGGGGGAAAAAAACCCAACCAGATGCATATTGCATTGAATAAAGAACATGTACATTTCTTTTAAAACACTTGTAACTTACATTTTTAATAGAGGGTACAGCATCTGATTAAAACCTTGCTTTAAAGTGATGGGTCTATTAAAACAATCCATGTTAGTCAGTGATTGTTCACTGTAAGAGGGAATTTTCTCCAGTGAAGTAAATTGGAAGGAAACCAGACTTCAGAAACCCTTCATATAGTGTTCAAGAGCATTGTATAGGAATGTACTTCTGTTCACAAAAAGTTCATTGAAACGAGTGAGTCATCAGTACATTTTCCTACAGAAGGAGTCGATTAGAAAGGTGGGCACTGTTGTCATGAATTCCATGCTGGATATCAATTTCAATTATTTTCTGCTAATCTGAAATTTGTCCCCCTTGTCAATTACCCTCTGAACTTTCAGTTTCAAAATTAACTTGATTTTTTTTCTGGCTTTTTTCTATGCCATGACAATTAGATCTTGGCTTTTGGAAGCTTTTTTAGTTTAAATGTTTTTCTCACTGGACTTTTGTAGGTCAAAGAGTATTCCAAGGCTGCTTCTCTCTCTCTGAGTGGCAGCTCTCCCAAAAGAGCAAATACAGAGTTTTTCTGGCCTTGTTTTCATGAGGATTTAGGGGAGAGTTACTACTTAGCCTTTGGATTGAGTAGTGCGTATGCAACTGATTGCATTTAAATGGAGATCTTTCTAATATGAAGGTGATCACAACTTCAAAAATAGAAGCCCAATGTTTCCTTCTCAGCCTTTGAGCATCAAAATAAATGGTCCGAATGTTTAAAAATGTAGTTCAGCGTCACAAAGATTGAAAGATTGCCATTTATTAAAGATTGCTCCTACCTACATCCTATCTGCACTGCTTCCATTGACACCATTTAGAGTAAAACTGCTTACTTCACCAGTCCCCCATCAAATTGCATCAATTTTCATTTAAATTATTAAGCTTCAGCCGTAAATTGATCTTACTATGCATGTCTACTTGTGCAATTAACTCAAATGAATAAACTTCCAGAAGTAGCATCAGAGCTTATTGCTCCTGGGTGCCACATTTACACATATGCCTAGGAGCACAGCACATTGAGCTGGGTCGGAGCAGCCCCGGTTGGAAAGGAGTCTGGGGGTCAGCCTACAAACCTGGGGCTGATCTGACCTGGCTCAACGTGCTGAAGAGGGGCAGGCTGGGGTACAAGGGTGCTTCAGTGCAGCACCCTGATGCCCCAGTCAGCCCTGTCGACATCTACAAGCGTGTTGCTGCGGAGTACAATGCTCTGCAATAAGATAGTACTTGTATTTACAAGTACTAACCTGTGGCAGAGTTTATTATTTTACTTCAGCCTAACTTCCCTGCGTATGTAGACACTGAGAAGTTTACTGCAGAGCTAATTAGTCAACCCTACAGTAAATATCTCCATGTAGCTGTATCTAGTGATACACAAAGAACTGCATGCAATATTATTAGAAGTGATCGATGGTCAGCTTTTTTTCTTAAAGCAGCATGGATACACAAGGTCCACAGGATTATTACCAGTGCCAAAGACTCAAAAACTGAAAGTTAGGCCCTGAAAAATCATGAGTCACTTAAAAATTAGTAGATTTTAAGACATCATGCTGTGGTTTTTTTCTCATTCTCCATTGTGAGATTTTAAGGTTCGTGTTCCCAGGGTTTTTTTATACAACCATGCACGATAGGCGCTTTCTAAAAAAATAAAATAAAATAAAAAATGAAAACTGAGATGTCCCACAAATGGCATTATTTCAGGAGCTGGAGCTCTAAGACAAACACAATTTTGCAAAACTCATGATTGTAAGAGCTGGAGGGTAAAGGGAGATGACAGAAGGAGCCTTGTACTCTCCCTCCCTTCCATGCAAGGACCAGACGTAGTCTTTAATTTCCAGCTCATATGGTTTAGGGACATTTTAGCCCAAAACAGACTAGGAAAGGGCCCTGTTCCCATCCACGCTGGCCTGCTGGCGAGAAGGGCCTCTTATAAAAGCGTGCAGTAGCAAGTACTGCTGAGCAGGGTCGCCTTAGTCTCTTCACTCCCGTTAGCCTTCTCTGAAAATACAAAGTAGGTTAAATGAGAGGGAGGAAGGAGAACTGAGTAGAACATGAGGGCCTGATTCTGTTCTTGCATTCTGGCTCCTATTCCGTCAGGTTGGGCCAGGGAGGGACCCATCCTGCACAAAGGTAAAATGGAGCTGATAAAAGCTTACGGTGTCCCCTTCTTCTTTTGCACCCTGCCAGGCTATCAATGCACAGAGCCCCATCCCACCCACTCAGGGGGGGTTGAAAGGTGGGCAGTGCTTTGACTGTGTGTCCCCCAGCTCTGGGCATGAACAACGCGTGCCCTCGGAGGCTGGGAAGGCACAGTGACCGCCTGCAGGCAGCAGTGGTGGTGGCGGTGTAGCGGCAGCAAGTGGGGAGCTCCCACAGGTGGCGGTGTTGGTGGGGGGGGGGTTATGAGTGCCAACCGGTGGTTGGTGACCACCTGCAGATGCCACCAGCAGCGTTGGTGGTGGCCAGAAGCCACCAGCAACCGCCCACAGATGCTGCCGGCCGAGTTGATGGCAGGGGGAGGAGACAGGGGTTGGTGAGTGGGGACTCTGGCTCTGGCGACTGCGAGGTGCCACTTAACACAAGTCTACCCATGCCCAGAGGTGGGGAAAGGGGAGGGGAGCCCCTCAGTGAATGCCTAAGTGATAGAGGTGACATTTTTTATTAGACCACCTAGACAGTTGCAAAATAATAATAATAATAAATCTTTATTTGCAAGCTTTTGGGCACGGGTGCCCTTCTGTGGGGAATGCAAAGCTTGCAGAACTTCTCCCTGTGACCCTGTGTCTC
>NW_017729026.1:1589424-1592028 GCF_001723915.1 Gavialis gangeticus | reverse complement strand
CCTCCCGGCGGAGCAGGAGGGGACACGGCGGGAGCCGCGCAGCGCCGGGGCCTCGCGCCCGAGGTGAGTCCGCCCGCGCGTCCCCGCGCCCGGCCAGCCCGCCCTGAGGGGGGTGCAGCGATTTGTGTGTGTGTGTGTGTGTGTGTGTGTGTGTGTGTGTGCGCGCGCGTGTGTATATGTGTATGTGTGGGGGGTGTATATGTGTGTATGGGGGTGTATGTGTATATATGTGAGTGTTTGTGGGGGGGGTGTAGATGTATGTGTGTGGGGGTATGCGTCCGCGTGTGAGTATGTGGGTGCATGTGTATAGTGTGCATTTGTATTTGCGTGTGTGTGTGCGTGTATATATGTGGATAAGTGTGTGTTTATATGTGTATATATGAATGAGTGTACATATGTGTGTGTGTGTATGTGTGCACCCGAGCCGGTGTTAGTGCACGCCGTGTCCCGTCCAGACCTCCTGCCCCCCCCGCGTCCTGCTTCCCACTCTCGTGCACACACGCGCGCCCCCAGCTCAGTGTCCCGGGTCCTTCCCTGCAGCAGGACGAGACGGGACGGGACAGGAGGGGCTGCCCCTGGCCCCATGTGGCCGGGCCGGCCGGAGCCTCGCCGCAGGTGATCGGGGCACGCCGGGGACCCGCTGTCGCTGCGGTGCAGTCCCGGGGGGCAGACACACGCGCTCCTACAGCGCCCCGTGCCCTTCGTGCACCCCCAGCCCCGACGGAGCTGCGCGCCAAGCTGCCAGCCGGCCCCGGCGCGTCCTTGCCGCCCGGCTCGGCACCCAGGGGCGCTGGGAGACCCTGGAGGAGTTTGCGGGGCAGCCGGCTCTGCCCGGGGCCTCCCGGCGTGTGCGGGGTGCGGGGCAGGGGGGGCAGTGCTGAGAAGGGCACGACACGAAAGCAGCCTCCTCCCCGGCCGCGCGCACACACACACACGTACACATTCAGGCACACATATCCACACTCAGACATCTACACACACATTCACACACAAACACGTGCAGATACACACCCACGCTGACACACCCATACACACATGCTGAGACACAAATACTTGCACACGTATACACACTCAGACACACGCACATACTTATACACACATATACCATACACGCATAGACACATACACACACGTACACACTCAGACATGGAAGCACCTACACACGTGCTTACATGCACATATACACACCCGGAGACACATACACATGTACACACACTCAGACACACACACATATACACACATATGCGCACAAACGCTCCCCCACACTGAGCCATACACATAGGCACACACAGACACACACACACATATACAGACACTCACGCAGACACACACAGATACAGACACACTCAGGCACGCACACACACTGAGACACACACATATACACACATACACGCAGTCACACACACTTATGCAGATACAGACACACTCAGGCATGCACACACACTGAGACACACACACGTACATGCTGCCCTGGCTCGCTAGGGCTTGGGAGACATGAGGTGGTTTTCATTTTCTTTTGTGCGCGCGCCCCGTGCCCCGCGCCCTGCAGCCTGTGCCCCAGGAGACGGGGCAGGATGGACGTGCCCAGCTCAGCCCCGCTCTCCCTCCCCGGCTCTGCCAGGGTCATTAACACGCGCTTTCCCCGTTGTGTTTCGTGTGCGCGGCAGCCGCTTCCCGGCTGCAGCCTGAGACCGAGCGGCTCGTGTCAGCCGCTAATGACAGCCAGGGACACCCCCGCACTCCGGCGGGCTCCTCGCACTGCTCGGGCAGGAGTGTGCAGGGGGTAGGCGCTGCCTCTTGTTTTGGTTTCTTTTCATTTCCGTTCGCTAAGGGACTCCCTCCCCTCCTCCCTTTTTGTTTTGTTGTGCTTGTTTTTGGCAGTTGTTTTCCTTCTGGTGTAAATGCAGGCAGGCAAAGTGGTGTGAGTTCAGGTTGTCCACCTCCTTCCCTCCCCCTCTTTCCCTTTCTCTCCACTGAAGAGGGCTAATAGCCTTAACCCGCTGGGGGGGGAGGAGGGGGGCCGCGAGGGGAGTCCAGCCACCCCTTTTGCCTGGCCTGGGTGCTGTCTGGGCCTTGTGTTTTGCTTTGAAAGGGCTTCCATATGAAAGTGTGTGTGTGTGTGTGTGTGTGTGTGTACTTAACTGTGTTTGTGTGTGCGTGTGTTGGAGACTGTGTGTGTTTGTACTTGACTGTGTGTTTCTGTGCGTGTTTGGACTTGACTGTGTTTGTATGTGTGTGTGCGTAGGAGACTGTGTAGGAGCTGTCTGTACTTGACTGTCTTTGTGTGTGTGTAGGAGACTGTGTTTGGGCTTGACTATGTGTGTGTATTTGTACTTGACTCTGTGTGTGTGTGTCTGTAGGAGGCTGTGTACTTGATTGTGTGTTTGTGTGTGTAGAAGGCTGTGTGTATTTGTACTTCACTTTGTGTGTGTAGGAGGCTGTGTGTGTTTGTACTTGACTCTGTGTGTGTGTTTGTACTTGATCTACAAGGAGGTAACAGGATTCTCTGCGTTCAAACCCAATGGGCTGTTGGCCATTACTTTGCCTCTCTGGCTGTCATTACAGACACTTCTAAAATCTGATGGCTAAGGAGAAAACTGTGGG
>NW_017729026.1:1571831-1584424 GCF_001723915.1 Gavialis gangeticus | reverse complement strand
GGGCTGTTGGCCATTACTTTGCCTCTCTGGCTGTCATTACAGACACTTCTAAAATCTGATGGCTAAGGAGAAAACTGCGGGCTAGATTTCACTCAAAGGGGTCTTACTTGTTAACCATTTTCTTTCTCTTCCTATTTTATTTTTTGGCTGCTTTGCCACACCCCTTAAATCCAGAGAGAAGACACTGACTGAGGAGGATGGCAGTGAGACCCAAAGGGCTTTTGACATTTTCTTGTTAATGGGAGGCGATAGTTTATTTGCAGCCCCACTGTGTGTGTCTCTGTTGGTGTCCTGCAGGGAAGGGATTTAGGCAATAGTCAGTTTTGAGCGGTTTTAACAACCAGGAGCAAGGATTCCTGAGGTCCAGTCCCTGCCAATCAGGAATTGGCATCTAAAGTTTCATTTACATTTATGAAACTGCTAGTAAAAGCCAAGTAGTTACCTGGTTGCTTTCCCATTATCCTAGGAGAAATCTCTACAGTAAAGCACCACCTTTTTTATCTAGTAACTTCTGATGTACAGTTATTTGGGAATAATTCAGAGAAAGAAATAATTCAAAGAAAGTAAAAAAGAAAGAAACCCTTGTAATGTATTTAAGATAATTGGAGGTCAAACATGAACTCGTTTTGCATAAAAATAACAAGAAACATAACTGTAGTAACAGGCTTTTACTGAAGCTTTGATTCACACATTTATAACAGGAGAAAAAGGACACTAAACAAACTAATTAGAAGTATATTTAACATAAAGCCGTAGAGTAGTGGGTATAATAATGAAATTTCCTGGGTGAAATATATCACCATCTACAGTTGTAAATAAGTTTTCCTCAACCCCCTCCCCACTTCCCGCCAAGTTCAGTGTTTTGTTATCATTCAGTAGGTAATGCGTACTTTTTGTTTTTAAGCAATGAAGTGCTGGGATGTATCATAATTTCATTTTCCAAATACAAATCATTTTAATTTTTTTTTATAGCCACTACATTCCTAAAACTATTGTAGACTTCCCTTTTTTTCCAACAATATACTCTTATAATGTTGCAGAACAAGACAACTTTGTATTCCTACAACATATATCATACACATTTAATTGAAGTGGAAATACAAATGGTTGATTTCCTCATCTACTTCTTTTTGTACATTTTAATATTTTGTTATCTGGGTTGAATCTGAAACAAACAAACAACACACAGTTCCCTGTTTTCTTTTCAAAATTCTGGTATTCATGCTAGTAAATTCTTTTGACTCAGTTGCGACATTCTGAGGGGAAAATATAAGACAAAAGCGTCTAATTACTTTCTACTTATGTAACTTTGTTCACATGATATGTGCATAGTTATAAAAAATAATGTTAAAATATATTTTGGTTATCTTGAATCCTACTGGTGATCAGGACTTTTATATAGTGCTTTCTTGGAATGCATTTTGCATTGGAAAGCTATTCTGATATAACTGACTGTGAAGTGGACAAAATTTTAGATCAGGTTCCTCTTCTCACTGAAGTTCTTTGTTACTTATATGTTTCCCAGTGAAAATGTGCTGTGTGCAGCCGCTACTGCATGTTTTTAGCTTGTGATAAAAACTTTGAATGCTACTGTTAAAACTGAATTCAACTCTTGTATATTGTAGTTTTATCTCATATTATAATAAATAATTTAGTAGATAAGAGCCAAAAGTATGTACTATTGATGTGATGGTTATATTTGACAGTGCTCATTCCAATTTTCAAGTGATAACATTTAAACTCCCTTCCTCTGCCTTTATAAAACGTGACCCAGGATTAAAAAACCTCTTCCTAAAACATATATATGTCAAGCACCATAGAACCAAATATTAATTATTTATATTATCTTTTTCTGTTTTGAGAAAGACGACTTTATGAACTCTGGGTAAAACAGGTCTCCTTTTTTATAAGGAGAGTTTATTCAGCATACTTCTATATTACAGCTGCTGATCATATTTCACAGAGCTGTTAAAGCACTTAAAACCTAAAATTAGGTACTGTCTGGTAGTAAATATTTCAAATCACTCCTTGAAGAAATAAATAGAGAAGTGTGCTTTAAAAAAAAGACATTTTGAAATGTCATTGAACAGAAATGGCCGTGCTTTTGCTTGTATTAAATATAATACACTTACAACTTAAAGCTCTTTGCTGTCTGCACTTTGAGGGTGGTTCCGTTCCCCCCCCCCAAAAAAAAAAATCCTTGATCTCTTTTAAACTACTATCACCTAAAGAATCTTAAATTAATCATACCACAATGAGGTATTTTGTTACAACAGGTACTGCTTGAACAAAAGTGATACCAAGAAGCATCAAATGAATTTCTAACATACCTGTACTTCTAGTGGTTATTTTTTACCACATGCATTCAGTTGCTTATTGACATAAATGCTGGTGGAACACTTACTGTTACAGAAAGCATGAAACATATTTTTTCTCTAGACCTGTGGCCACAACTATATTTAATATCTGTATTTTATTTTTCTTGTATGTCAGTTTGATTTATTTTTCAGTTTGGAGTGCAGAGCTAGGTTCACTTATTTATAATTATATAGTTACAGTTTGCAAAAAGAATATAAACCCAGACAAAGTGAGCAGCCTACAAATAGTTGTCAAGTTTGCCAAGGGTTTTTAAAGCTTTGTAAAAGTCAACCAGTAAACCAGATTTAGTAGGAGCATCACAGATTCTGAAATGACATATAATGATACCTGTGGTTTTATTGTGTACTTCAGTGAACTCTTGTGATTTCTAGCCATCTTGGAGTTCATGTTTATTATGACTAAGAAAACAAATGGTTTCTATAAACCTTTCTAAAATTTTGCAACAGAAAAGCAGAATATCATGTGATTTAGAGAGAATACTTAATATTTAGATCATGGTTCCAGAGGTTTGTAAGTAAACTTTACAATGCAATATTTAAAGCAGATTCAGAGTGGGTGTTTATTGTCTTTAGTTTTAGGTATTGTATAAATGTGAGTCCAACTGTAACCTTTCCTGTCATTGAAGAGCACTAATTGATCTTGCGGGCCCTGACATAATAGTATAGTTTGATATTTGAAACCTTTCAGCTTTGGCATGGCCCTTTAATCACCCCTGAGATTTCAGAGCATGGTTCTACTGAAGATATAAAAATCTTACTCTTTTGAAATTAAGTAAAAATGCTTATTAAAAGTAAACTCTGTATGTATTTGCTTCCTTTTGAAGTCAGTGGGAGTTTTAGCTGTCTGAACTCTGAAACTGACTGATTAGATCTTCCAGTCAGCAGTTAAAAATACTTACACGGTGGCATTTTAGATATTAATATATAGAAACAGAAGTTCTTTGGAAAGAGATCATTTTGACCAAGTCCGTGCTACTGTCCTGTGTCTTGTATTTGTCATTAAACCAGAAGTGCTTAAGGAAATCTGGACCCATTTTTCTTTTCATAACAATGTGAAAACTCTGATATGAGGAACATGTGTCTCGCAAATACAGAACGAATTTTATGCAGAAAACCTATTTATTTAAAATGTGCATTTATATTCCATAATCCAAGTGTTACCTTAAAGAATCTACTGAAGACACATACGGTATGGTACCTTAGTGTAAAATATTTTATGCCGATTACTGGATATATGGTCCATATATTGCTTAAATAGTAAATTTATCTTTCTGGATTCTTTAAAATCCTGTATTAAAACAGGATGGACACCCCAGTACATAAGTCTCATTACAGGGTTCTCATGCTGATCGGTCCCTATATACAAGCTGTGACATTTTCAGCAAAATGGCTACGTCTAGTGGACTCAGAGAAACAAATTTAAAATACATATTTGCAATTTTTTCCAAGTTCATTATGGCAATAAATCATTCTTCAAGAACTTTCAGAGCTTTGTGGACCTAAGCAAGTTCAGCACAATTTTTCTTTTTAAGATCCTAGGCCCAATTGCTGAGGTCCCTAGCTCTACTGATTTCAAAGAGAAGATTTCAATGACAGGATTCTCATTATTTAAGGATTTGGACCCTACTCTATAGAACAAAAGGAAAAATCATCGTGATTCCATGCTACATTGCTTTATCTAGAAATACAGTATAATCAGTAAATTTCTGAGAAAATGTTCAGTTGTATATGACCAATGTAATTTCTCAAGAGCAGCTTATTTGGACAACAGTGGTAGAGTACAGTATCTCTGTGTTGTTGCTGAACTGTATAATTTTGTAATTCAACTCCTCCACACATTGTGAAGACCTGCCAAAATCATGACAAAATATCTTCATATAAAAGGTGGCATTTTGTATCCATGATAACGTTTAGCTTGTTTATTTAAAGATGAATTCATGTTTATTTTTTGTCGATATAATATTCAAAGCATAACACTCTGTTACTTATCTGACCTGACCCAACTAAAGTTCACATTGAAAGCAATGAAAAGAATTAATGATGCCTTTTTTTAATTGGATTGAAGCATAGAGTAAGCATTTTGCGATTGACACGTCTATAATTAAACCACAAAAATCTACATTAGCATGCCATTAAGGGACTGATTTAGACCACAAAACAAAGAAATATGGAGTTAAGCTCAAAGCTTCAAGCAGAATTCTGTTTATTATTTGCATGTAGCTCTTGAAATCAATGCTGTTGCGTGGGTGTAACTGGAAACGTAAATTTGACCCTTTGTGTTAGCTTTTCAGCTGGCATAAATCGGCACAGGTCTGTTGAAATCAGTGTAGCTCTCCTAACCTTATACTAGCTAAGGCTCAAGCCCTTTACCTTTAACTCAGTTTGTTATGCCTCAAGGTAGTACAGTACACATTTTGTGTAATGTTACATGCTCAGTTTGGAGAAGCCTGCAATTTGCTGACAAAACAAAGTGGATTAAGGATAAAGTTACAGCCATCCCCTGCTTTTCTTCTATTTTAAGGATTTTCAGACTCTTATGTTCAAATATCTTCCTTTTTTTACAGTCCAGAAGCAAAAGGAAAAGGAAAACTTGGGGCTAATTATTGCTTTTGAATACTGGGTGGGTCAAACATATTATATCAAATGTCTTGCTTTTCTCCAGATAGTTTTGGTGCCCCAAAATTGAGTAGTTAGACCATGTTTACATCAATAAGTAAAGTTGAATCAACAGAAGTTGCTAAGTCCAGCACATAAGTTAAAGCATATTAAACTCCTGCTGCATGTTTAAGCCATTTAAAAATAGAGTTGCTTAGTTTGCTATGGCTTATTCCAAAATACTTACAGAGCATTAATGTCATATTACACCTCAATGAGAAGCATCCACATGGAGTGTGACACTTTAATGTATGTGACTTGACTTAACAGCATTTATTGCGTTCTCTTTGTTTTCTTGAGTACCTGGGTACAAACTTGATTTCAAAGAAACAAGAATAATCTAGGTAGGCATTCAGATTTCCTTGCCAAGTTCAGTCAGTGCTTGTATTATTCCAGTTCTACCATCAGGAGAACTAATGGATGGTTAACTGTGCGCTGAACAGTAGTAGTTTTGCAATCTGCATAATTGGGTAATAGGTAGACCCCATTTTCAGCTTTTATCCAAGTAACCACAGGTGGAAGGCCAAATTGGTAATACACTATGCTACCTTTATTAATATTATTATACCCTGTTCCAATATAAAACTGCTATAGTATCTTGTCTTAATCTGTCTCAGTTAATTGCACTGTTATCCATCCACCAACTCTGACATTGCAAAGCAATAGTTCTGGGTGTAGTTTTAGTAACTGTGGTAATGTCCTTCATGTGAAGTGGCCACTTGAAGCCTCTTCTATTTATTTTTGTTTTCTATCACATTCCTATTGAGATAGATACCAAAAAATGTATTGAGATATGCTCTATTCCACTTTCTCTGGACTAGAGTTTGTGGCTAGTTTATGTACGCAAATTTTGGCTTGGTCACAGTTGAAATAGAATTTGAGTGCTCAACAAACTCCCTAAAGAGTATTGTAAATATTTATACTACCATGCTATGGTTTTTGGTTCTCCTAGAAAACTATAAGTACAATATATCTTACAGATGCATTAGAAACTGGTTCATTCTGCATCATTTAGATTGTAGGGGGTCTTTAGAGCAGGCACCATGCTTTTGTTCTGTCTTTGTACAATGTGAATACAGTGAAATCCTGCTGGTCCATGATTAGTCCATGACTAGTCACTTGTGCCTTGGTGGTAAGATAACATAAATTACTAATTGCATGGAGACTTTTGGCATCTAATGGAGGTAACAGTCATGGCTTGTGGCATATGTATACAGAAATATAAGTATAAAATCATATAAAGTTTGCAAGTGTGTTCACTATTGTCTCAGACCTGCTTTTATGAAGGGAAGACAAAACATAATTATATTGGAACTAGAATCTAGTATTCAAAAAGTTTTTTTTTAATTGCTGTCTTTGTGAGGTGAATCATTTCTAACAGTGGCCATTGTCTTTTGTTGTTTTGGAAAGTATTTCATTCGTGCCATGTATTTTTTAGTTAATCTCCATTCTTACAAAGTAATACTCAACACAATATTTTAAACACACTATTTAAAAAGTTTGATAAATTACTTTTATATATTTGGTCATAAGTTAACATTAAAATACTCCTGGTATGCTGTGCATTATGGGTTTTTGAAATCAGATCTTCCAATATTTTAAAAGTTTGATTAATAAAGTTAATAGTGTTGGTTTAGTAGACTTCTTTAAGGCTTTGGAGTTGGTATTACATGGTGTTTTGATAGCAAAACTTGAAGTATGTAAAATCAATATGGCATGCATTAAATGGATCAAAAACTGGTTAAATGGTATAAACAGAGAATCTCTGATAAGCAGCTACATTTCTAGCAGGGTCCTGCACAGATTGCTTATTATTAGATGTATATTATTTACCGTTTTATCAGTGGCCAACTAAAAACCTAAATTAGTACTGTTGAAGTTTGTAGATGACAAAGATCTGTAAATGATAAAACATTAAGATGATGGGTCACTAATACAGAATGATCTGGATTATGTGGTAAACTGGGCACAAGCAAACAATCTGCGTTGCATTGTGACCAAATGAAAGTTGTACATTTGTACAAAAATGTAGTTGCAGAAGGTCAAACTACTCTGGAAAGTAGTGACTTGAAAAATATCTTGCCTGCCTCTGTGCTTGATAATCAGTTGAATGTGAACTGGTAGTGCCATGCTGTGTATAGAAGGGCTGATAAGCAGGACAATATTGAGCTGTAGAACGGTTGCATTACTTCTGTATTTGGTACTGTTACAACTGCCACTGAAACATTATCTTCAGTTCTAGAATCCATACTTCCAGAGAGACGTTGAAAAAATGGAGATATTTCAGAAAGAAGGCACAAGAATGATTAAAGAAATACAAAGAAATATTATACAAATATAAATAAATGCTTTATAGTGAAAAATGTAAAGAAGCTCCACCTGCTTAGTTTTTTTGAAGGCAAGGAATGCCTTGATTTATAAGTGCCTATATGGGGAGTAGAAGTATAATAAAAGGACTCTTCAGACTAGAAGAAAAAGTATAATCAGAGCCACTTTTTGAACATAGAAGATAGACAAATTCAGGGTAAAAATCAGGCACAGTTTTTTTATAGCATCTAATGCAGTGAACTTGGGTTCATGAAAACTTGTACTCTCTCTCTATATCTTAGTTAGTCTAAATGGCTAGGGTTAGAAATTACACATAAACCAGTAAAAGTAATCAGAAACTGGTTCAAATCTGTAACTCAACAGAAGTTCAGTGCATATAAACGACTTTCAAAATGACTAAAACAGTTTAAGATCAACCTGGATGCAGTATCAGACTTGACTGATTTAGGTTAAAACAGTTTATTGAACTTCTGTCCTACATCCCCTCCAGATTAAAATTAACTCAGTCCCCCAGCATCCCAGGATGCTTTGTACTTCCCTAGTGAATGCACTCTCCTGTGAGGGAGACAGGCTAGCCTTGCCTCAAGCTGTCTGGCCAGCTGAGCAGGGAGGCACGTTCTAGCACCCCGTGTCTTCTGGTCTGGGTCACTGCAGGCATATAGCTGCATTTCAGAATCAGAAGTGAATGTCTGTTTACTTGCTTATCAGTTCAGTCTGTGCAGCTGCGACTAATTGATTCAACCTTAGACTTTTCAACTGTCTGTACTCAGCCTAAAGGTGCATATCTACCCTGGCTTCTGACTGACTTTAGACTAACACAGCTAACTTAACTCTCCATTTTTTAAAGCCATAGAGAATTATTCAGCCACTTTCTAGAGATTTAGTGGATTTTCCATCACTGACATTTTTAAAGTTAGGTTTTCTTAAATGTATGATTTAGTTCAGGGTTGTCCAACTTCTGAGTGTCTGGAGCCACATATCTCATGGGCTTTGTGGACCTCCCCACTGGACAAGTCATATGTTTGCCAGCCCCCCAGTACCCTTATTAATGTGCCTTTTTACATAATTACTTCATGTTACATACATGCTACCAGCTCTTATTACATTATTTTAAATTAAATTAAAATAAATTAAATTTACCAGTGGTATGAGCAAGCTGTTATAATGACTCTTCCCCTAGCATTTAAGTTTCTGTAACAGTTGTCAGAAGCCTGTGGTCAGAATGACCATAGATGGCCTTTGTAAAAATTTGTGTGAGGAAAGACTTGGAACCATAAAAATCTTTTAGTATTTTTATTAACATTTTCTCTAAATGTCTTAGTTGGATATGTTGGCACATCAGCATTTTGTTAATTATTTAATGCATTCTCATATGTTCCTGTTAAATTGGTACCAATTTGATGCTACTGCCATAGACATAATAAATTTTGTTTTTTTGTTTTTGTCAGTTTCCCCAAGATGCAACTTGTGTTCTTGTAGATTCTGGAGTGGGTTCAACAGCTTATCTAGATACAATTGTTTACTTACTTTTCTATTTCTTCGAGGAATGACACACCCTTGTTCCTAGTTCATCTATTTGAAGGATAGTACTGTGAATTTGAAATTTATTGAATCTAATAAAAACAAAAGAAAATAAAACCTTCCTCTCCTTCTACTCCCCCAAAATCACAGATTAAGTTGTTACCTATACTGTTGAACCCCAGTCTATTTTTCTGTGGTTTTAGTTGACACAATTTCCTATGTTTCAAAATGTTATCTTCATCAGCCCTTCAAGACTCACATAAACAGCAATGGAAACAGAGTATACTGAGGTAACAGTGAAACTGATGTGTCAAATATTCAACATAAAGAAATTAAAAGCATTTTTTTCCTTCTAAATGCTTTCCTTTCTAGTACCACAGCTTTTGGTTGTAACAATAGATATAAGATATATAGTAACGCACAGGTTCATCCAAACCAGGGGATATTATTGTTTAATACCTTGCTAACAATGTGGTATTCTTTTTTAAAGCAATTTGAATTAATTTATGGTATATTGTATAGGCCTGGATATTTATATGAATGGTGCTTTTTTTAAATTTAATTTTATGCAGGCATAGAAAGCTAACACTTTTTTTTGTTAATGTCTCGCTTTTTGGATTTCACAGCAGTTTCAATATAATCGAGTAAGTGCAACCAAGTTATAAATCTTTGTCTAAAAATATTGAATTTTATAATTTAGTGAAAAATCATAGAGAAGTGTGATTTTTTAAAGTTGATGGTGTTGGTTTATATATATAGGCCACCCAATGATTATAGTAATTCTGTTCTCAAGGCCTTGTTTAAGCTGAGCAAAAATGTTTAGTTTTTAGTGGTTTGTTTTCAGTCTTTTTTCCACAAAAGATAAAGAAAATGCTTCAAAAAACCACCAGAATATGTAATTTAGCAAAAAACCCACTGACCTATAAGACCAAACATAACATAACATTAATGTTTCCAATAGATTTAAAAATAATCCATGTGTATTTCTTTGCTTCTCTGTATTACTCATTCCTGGAATGCAATGCATGATTTTTCTAAATCTAGACAGAATCATATGTGCTATTATATTTATTTTTGTAAATTAGCTTTGTTTTATTTTTACGGAGTAAAAGAATGAGATAAAAAGTTTACAATAATTCTGGAATGACTTTTTGTGATCTGTCTAATTTTTTTTTCTGGCCAGAACATTTTGAGGTTGGTTAATCTGGAGTGAGTCAGAAGGATATATACGTAGCTTGCATATTTTATTTAAGTAGAAACCAAGAGGCCTCTTCTCTCATCAATGTTCCAGGGTATTCCTAGATACATACTAATTTCAGTTTGTACTCATGGTAATTGCACAGCCTATCCTGAAATCTAGTCAGGAAAAGATTATTTCAAGTTGATAGCTCTCTGCTCTCAAATTCTTAAACATGAATCCCATTCTTTGTTATACAAATAGAGATAAATCATTTAAACCATGTGTGTACAAACTCAGTAGCTGGTTTTATAAGAATTACAATAATCTCTCCTTACATGTGAAAGCTGTACTAAGCTGCTATTTTATCACGTGTAAATGACACACATTGTTTCAGGCTTTGGTTAGAAGTTTTTATAAATTCCCCATCATCCTTTTCACTTGTCTCCTTGTACCATATGAAAGGCCAGTGAGCAAAAATAGTCTGTGGATGCATCCACGTGTGCATTTTACCATGGAGCAGACTAATTAGCTTTGCAGTAAAATGTCACTATTTACATGAGCACAGGTAATAGGGTACAATAAACTAATTAACTCCTTCCTAAGATAGTATTGTTGGGGACAGTACTATCTTAGGGTAGAGTAATTAACTTCACTGAAATGCACAAGTAGATGGTGACTGGGTGGGGAGGCCAGACTCCTAGCTGCTGCCTAGCTACATAGCCCCCCAAGTTCTGGACCTTTGTGCCCCAACCAGCCCCTCTGCCACTCAGTGCTTCCACACAGAGCCCAGGGCTGATCCCACAAGCCCCTTGCCAGCCTGGGCCTGCTCTGCCCTGGCTCAAATTACTGCTTCCTGGGCTCATGTGTAGACACTGTACCTGGGAACAGTTTACTCTGGCTCAAAGCTCTGGAGTTTGTTGCTTCACCTTAATTTCACATGTAGATGCACCCAGTAGGCATGGATCGGATTAATTTCCCAACTTAGCTGTGACACTCTTACCTACAGAACAAATGTAGGACCTCATTTCCTCAAGCATATTGCTGATGATACTGGGCTTGTTTGTCTGAGTCACACTCATTTGCCCTTTATTGCAGTTGCTGTGATCTTGTACTTCAGTTGAGAAATTAGTGTTACAGAATTAGGTTATATTTTCTTAGCTTAGTTTTTTTTTATACTCTGTACGTTAGTCCTTGAACAGAGGAAGTTTAAGATATCACAAGACCAATGCCTTCATTAAGACAACTCATCTCAAACACATCAAGGGAACAACTCAAACCAAGACTTAACTCTTTGAGCATGTCTGCATCACATTGTAGCTTGCATATTTTAGATGAGTACACATTGAGCTAGACAGTATAACTGGAAGGATGTCCTTCTCAGTCGCTTCTGCTCCCTATGTACAAAATGCTGGAAAAAATGTGGCTGCCATTACAGATATGCCACCAGGTATGTCCAGTTCCAGTTACATGAACATGATTAAGATTGAGAGTAGCCCTGGGCTACATTACATTTTTGGCATGCGTCATACACTGGATATGAACAAGTAGGGGCAACATATTTTCAGTGGTGCTCTCTAGCTCTATTTACTCTTGTGTAAGCATGGCTTAATCAAAACAAGGCAGAAAAGAAAACTCTTGTTGTTTTCAATAGCTCCCCTCACCTACGAAACCACAGCAAAAATTAACAACTGTGTAAGTAGATGCCACAGTATACAAAACTTGTAAGACTGTATCATGGAATTCTTTAGTGACTTGTCATAAAAATATATTAAATAATTTAATGTGGCTTTCTCAAGATTTTAATGAGCAAAACTTGATGGCATGACGCATGTTTAATTTGATTACTGTATTTTAGTTTTTAGTATCAATTCAAATAAAAAAGCAAGAAAATATTTTTTTTTCCTTGAGAGGATCATAGAATAACAGGTGATTTAGGCTCCTTTCTCTACTGTAACATGCTTGATATACCTCCTGTGAGTAGTTCTTAGGCCTATGCAAAGCGGCTAGTATATGCTTCGGATTTGGATTCGACCAATTCGGTGATTTGAATTACTGTTCTGATTCAATTCAGCCAAATCTCCAAATCTCTGAATCAGCCAGGCCAGGCCCATCCCCTGCCCCTCTCCCAGCTGGCAGTGGCTGCCCTGCCTGCTCCAGCTCCTTGCACTTGTTAAAAAAAAGCCCCAGCTCAGCAGGTGCTGAAGTGTAGGGGTGTTCCCTGCTGCCCCCCCACTGTCCCACACTGCATGGGGGGCTCTGCGTGAGCCCCCTGCCCCCTCACTCCTACAGCCACCCCTGGGTGCCCTGCCCAGGTCAGCTTCAGCCCTTTAAGAAAAAAAAACCCAACTCCCTCCAGACTCATCCCTCCTGCCAGTGGAGAGTGATCCCCACTGCCCCCTACTGCCCCACACCATGTGGGGGGCTCTGCACGAGCCCTCAAATCTGTGAGGCTGCTGCAGGAGTGGTGAGCCCTGGGGACTATTCTTGGGCTTTTTTTTTTCTTAAAGGGCTGGAGCTGGCCTGGGTGGGGC
>NW_017729026.1:1569078-1571820 GCF_001723915.1 Gavialis gangeticus | reverse complement strand
CAAGGGGTTCAGGGGGGGTTGAGGGGTTGGGGGGATGGAAGGAGCCCCCAATGGTCCCCTTCCCCATCCCCCAGTCCCCCGCATCCTCTACATACTGCCTCAGAGTCAGCCGTAGGTCCCTGCTGCAGCTACCGGAGACTGCCTGAATCATCAAAGCTCTCCAAAGCATTTCCGAAGATTCAGAGAGCTTTGAGTCAATGAGGACCTTTAAATTGGTCCCCTGATTTGATTTGGATTCAGAGATTCGGCCACCAAGTCGAATCACCACCCAAAGCTTCACACAACCCTAGTATTTCTATTAGGTCAAGGTGTGGAAAGAGACCAGAAATTATATTACTGTCTAGCTCAGCAGTTTTCAAACTTTTTGTACTTGAGGCACCACTACCTAATATTTGGGAATTGACAGGCATGTAGTTTCATAAACTATTGTATATATTACAGTGCTTACCTCCTTGCAGAGGAGCCAGGCAGTGAGGATAGGGATTGTCCAGGCAGGGACAAACCTGATCCTGCACTTACTTGCTTAGTTTATTTCCTCGCTACTCAGCTGGAGCAGACAGCTTGGGCCAAGCTAGCCCAGCCACCCTGTGAGAGGTTTCTGGGGTGCAAAGCTTTCTGGGATGCTGGAGGACTGCTAGTTAACATGAATCTGGAGGGGATGTGGGACAGAAGCTCAATAAACCAATTTAACTTAAATCAGTTAAGTCTGATACTACATCCATCCAGGTTTATCTTAAACTGGGATTGACCATTTTACAAGTAGTTTATGTGCACTGAACTTCTGCTGTGTTACAGATTAGAACTGGTTTCTGATCACTTATAGCAGTTTATGTGTAACTTCTGTCCCTAGCCTTAGAGCAGTATTTCTGGACATAAGCTCAAAATAAATGAGAAAATTCCATTCTTGCTCAAGCACTTCCTTTTTGACTGCAGATACTGTAGATATAGGCAATCCTTTAAAAAATCAGCAACAGGAAAAATTTAGAGATTATTTTTCCTCCACCAGGGGTCACTGAGTAGATTTGGCGGGAGGCAGGCCTTGCTCTGATAAAATAAGCCCTCCATTAAGTCTTTGGCAAGACACCTTGTCCAGTCAGTTGCAGATCAAAGTCTGTGTAGAGGGAAGAATCTCAACATTTTACAAGTCATTAGCAGACAAAGAAGTGGGTGCTGGACAAGGTACAAAG
Source organism: Gavialis gangeticus (assembly GCF_001723915.1). Classification (NCBI taxonomy): domain Eukaryota; kingdom Metazoa; phylum Chordata; order Crocodylia; family Gavialidae; genus Gavialis; species Gavialis gangeticus. The sequence goes on along the minus strand of NW_017729026.1, from coordinate 1,570,633 downwards.
AGTTCTACAAAGCTTTTAAACTCTTTCCAAGAGTAGATTTCTCATCTCGCCAAAATTAAAAATTTCTAAATTCAGAAAGATGTGAAGGAGGCAAGATCTCATCCTCTAGAAATAGGGGCCATGGAACAAGTTCAGAAGAAGAAGGAAATGGGAGTATTCCATACTATTCATAATTTCAAAGCATTGTACACATTACAATTTGAGCTTTTCAGTATGATTCTTGCACCCAATTTGAATTCAAATAGTGGAGACTAGTTACCCTAGCTGAGCCTAAGCTCTATAAGATTTCTATGCCATTTTTTGCCTTGTTGATAGTTCCTTAACCTTGAAAAGAACACTGAGAGAAAACAAGGTGAGGGAAAACTTGCTGAGTGGTGTGTATTCTCTCTCCACCTGTCACTTTTCCCTAGGAAAGCAAGATGTGGTTCCATGTGATCAAGCTGTCAGATTGACTTCGTATTCTTCATCAATTATTTATTGCATTTAAGGCATTTAAAGTTCTTCAGTGATCTGTTCTCCTTTGCCATTAGAACATCTTTTCATTCTGTTCTTTTTTGTTAAAGGGTTGGGATTTCTTTCAGTAAAGCACAGCCTTCATACTGTTCAAAGGGAAAATGCAAAATTTTAAATTATTTAACAGCAATCAGGTTATCAAAATAGTAAGAAATGAACTTCACTTTTGCTAAGGTGCTTTAAGAACACATCAAAGTAACACTCAAGTGTACACCCAGGAAATCTACAAAGCCAAGAACTTTGGGTAACTTTTTCTAACCAGATTGCTTTTAGCATTCCACTGATCTAAAGCAATGGTTCTAAGCCTTTTAGAGTGGTGGCCTGGGTGCTCACAATTCTGGGCCCTCCAATAAGGTATTGGGGGAAGGGCGGGGGAGGGAGATAGCAGCTAATTGGAAAGAGGGTGAGGGAGAGCTGGGATAACTGTGGAGGGGATCAATGGCATGGCACAAGGCAGGGAAGGGGACAGTTTGGGCTGAGCTGCATACTGCTAATCACTGATATGTGGACTGGATCTGGTCACTTTGGGGGGTGTCCTCCCTTGTCCATTGGCTGTAGGCTGAGCACCATTGATTTACAGCTAAAAAGTTAGGACATTGCAAAATGTATATTTTAAAATCTCAAACTTCATGCATACATTTCAGGAAACTTCAAAATGATAATTTAAAAAAAAGTGTCAGAGTCCACACGTTTATATATCGAAAATGAGTTTCTGAAGTCATGTGACAGCCTCAGCATTGACTTGGTATACCAGGATTTACCTCCAAATCTGAAAAAGAAGGATACTTTTTTTGAGAGGGTAGATATAGGGCTACAGCATGAACAGTATGGCCATAGGAATCTATGGAGAAGCCTAAACCAAGGATAAGACTTGAAATTAATGTTGTTATTTAATTACTAGTGAACTGCCTGTCATGAATGATGTGGAGGTGGAGCACTGACACCCAGTTCCCTGCAGTACCGCCACTCCACCTCTGGCCTGGGGCACCCCCCCTCGCATCCCCCCCACCCTCCCATATCTGGCCTCATGCATACCTCCAAT
>NW_017729026.1:1553897-1568769 GCF_001723915.1 Gavialis gangeticus | reverse complement strand
CCCTGTGCTGCTGGGAGCTCCCAGGAACAGGGGGGAAGGGAGCTTGCACAGGGCGGTGGCCACCGACACCCAGTGGCAGGCAACATCCCCCCCTCCCTACATCCCCTCCCCCTCTCCTCTCTTCCTCCCTGCTGCCTCTCTCTCTGCTGGGTGTTGTCAGGGCTGGATGGCAGTGGTGGCAGCAGAGTGGGGGTCATGGTGGCGGCAGGGGGAGCTGTCACCAGAAACACCCCCTTCTGCTTCCCCCATCCCCACTCCTTCCTCTCTCCCTCCCCTCTTCCCCACCGCGTCCCCCTCCCTGTTGATTGTTGGGGGCTCCCATGGCGGCTCTTTTGCATCCTCACCCCCCTCTGTCCATAACACTCCAGGTCCTTGCAGCCAGTTAGCGCATGTCCTCTCGGCAGCGCATGTGCAGTTGGCTCAGCGCCTTATGGACAAACTGACAGACAGACTAAGGCTTTTATTATATTAGAAATAATTTTCTTGCAAAATTGAATCCTAAGAAGGGTGTGAGTTTTTCCTATATGGTATATTTCAGTGTAGACAGGGAAAATCAAACTGCTTATACATGGGAGAGTTCCCAAAGACTTCTGTAGAAGTTGAATAAAGCTCATATAGGTCCTGGTCTATCTAGGTCCTAGACTAAACATTTTATCTTGCTTTAGATCAGTGGTCACCAACCAATTGATCTCAATTGGCTGGTCAAACATGGAGCCTCTGACAGTCGATTTCAGTCTATCAAAGGCTCCATGATCAGGAGTGGCAGGACACACATGGCTGGGCTGAGCCACATCCCCTGCCACCCAGGCCAGGCTGGGTGAGTGGGGTTAGAATTTGGGTGGCTTGTCTGGGAGATAGGGGGGGAGGGGTGTGCATTATTTTTCTTGTTCTCTATGGCAATTATTGAGTCTGCTGGATTGTGGCAATTGCCATGCTCCAGCAACATCCTGCATCTCATGTATCAGTGTCTCCACACTTAAAAATGGCAGTGGGGACACTTGAACTAAAGCTCATCAAATGAGCTTTAGTTCAAGTGCCCCCACCACCATTCTTGAGCATGGAGATACTGATACAGGAGACGCAGCTGTGCTTTAATTAGAACAGCTCCCATAGCTTCTCTAATTAAAGTGCTGCTCGCCCACCCCCAGAACACATATAAAAGTGCCCACCATTATTAAAGAAATACTCATTAGGCTGATTTAATGTTCAATAACAAATGTGCATGGTTTTGAAGTGATGCTTAATGCTCAGTAGCCTATTTTATTGAGCATTGGCATAATCACACAGTTTTATACATGATGCTTTAATGCATAGCAAAATAGGCTACTGTGCATTAAAGCACACACGTAGACGTGCCCACCTTCACTTACATGGTCCCATACCATCATAATGCATATGCTGCAAGAGTGTCCTGCATTAAGTGAGGAATTATGTATTTCCTCATTGTTTTTCCTAAGAGCACACTGTTGTAATAAGTGCCTCACAAATATCAAGACATACCAAAAAACAGAACTCTTGGATCCAAAATGATACCTTTTTTGTATATTTTTTTGTCTCAGACCAACATGACTACCAAGTACACCCCTGAATCACAAATATTAATGCATTTAAATCTGCAAATCCTCTGTGAGGTACAAGGAAGGTGTTCAGATCTCTATTTTACAGAGATGAAGATACAAAAGATTTGCCTAAGGAATGAGTGCCATAGACATGTTAAAGTTCATGACCTTCTCTCTCTGAATGCTGTGTTCATCTGTATAGATGATAGTACCTTAATACTAGGTCTACTAAATAACTGAAGCTCCCATTTCATTTGAAGGTGTGAGCACTGAGCATTTCTGCATATTATTGCAGGTGTCTCAAGTGGGGCACTCAGAAAATGATATAACGGTTCATAGCTTCCTGGCAGTTTTAAGTACCTTCCTCAGCTTCACATAAAAAATCTCTGTTAGAAATAGACATGAGTTCTTTGGGGCTATAAACTGTCTTAACCATAAGACTACCCATTTTCTTTCTGTATTCTCTTGATTTGCTTTAGAAATTGGAAGACTGGTTCAAAACAAATGTGATAGGGATTCTACAACCATAGGCCTGACATTCCTAGAGTATCTTCCATGCTATTCACTGAATGAGGCAGGGTGTATGTGGAAAAAAATATGATCATGTCATCAAGTCATATCATAATGCACATACAAAAAGGAGATACATTTAGATTTTGTGGACAGATTTTTAGGCGAGAACAGCCATAGGGTCTGTCCTCTATATTTTTATTTTTAAAATGTAAGAGTGATGTTGAAGCCATGACAGTCCAGCAATTATGTGAGGGGCAAGGATTTCTTAGGGTGATATCTTTTATTGGACCAACTATGTAGTTGGGATAAAGACAAGCTTTCAAATGTGAGACGTGCTTCAGGCTATATCCCGTCTGCAAAAGCTTGTTTAACTTTATCCCAAGTATCCCTTGCCTCTCACATATTTTTAAAAGGTAACTTTTAGTGCACCGAGGGAGGATACATTTGCCTTCTAAATTATCTGAGTGGGAAGCAAATGGGGAAATGTTCCTTGTCCTATAATAACTTCTTTGGATTACCATCTGCCTGAGTTACTCTGAAGACTGTTTCAAATTGTGGAACAGTCGATATAGTGCTTTTAATATGCCTCTCATCACCAATTCCTGGGCTTCAGTTTTTGTATTGCAGTTTAACTAATGCTCCACATTTTAATTTAACTGAAGCACTCCCCATCAGTCTGTTTCTAGTAACCCTAACATTCTCCTGAATGGAAGATCATGCTTAACGCATCATTATTGGAGATATTACGGCTTTCTTCTAACATATAACTTTTTTTAACTCAAATGACTGACTTACAAGCAACTAACAGGACTTTTCCAAATTGTTATTCATTGTTCTTAACACATGGGTGTGTCACTGGGAAGAAACACATGTTTCTGCTCTAGGTACAGTTCTGGAAGTTGCAGCTTTAAACTCGATGAAGTGTTTTATTCACCAAGATAAAAATATATATATTTTTAAATGTGTTTGTTGATCAGGAAGCCAGGAATCCTTCTAATTAAGAGATTTCTCGAAAAGGTAAAAATTTTATCTTGGAGTACAAAACACTTCATCAGTTTTAAAGCCACATCTGTGAGGACTGGTTTAAGAACAGAAACAGACATTTCTATTCTTACTGCCTTGTCTGTGAGTTTGAAACCTTTAACAACAGTTTTTAAAATAGTTAAAAACAATCCAAATATAATAGGTATCACAGTGCCCTCCTTCTTCTGTTTTTAATCCGCTTCTCTTGATGGGATAAGCTACAGGGTTGAATTGGTAACTGGATTATTGCCTCATAAAACAGCACGAGGTTACTATTATCCCTTAATTTTATATCTTTATTAGGGAGTAGTGCTGGTCTTATTTGAATCACTAGATTCTCTGATGGTCCCCTCCCCTCTCCTCCCCTCCCCCCTTCAAATTTATAAAACCAAACTTTAAAGGATATGGTGGTATTTTATAACCAACATTATAAAGTTGCATAAATAATAACATCTTTGCATTTACTTCCTATACATGGTTTTAATGGTGCTCAAAGTATAATACCATTTGGGCTAATAATGGTCTGTAATTACTTAAAAATTCCTTGTTTTGATGACAGATCAGTTGAATTTTGCAGTAATAAAGATGAACAACACAGTACTTCTTACACTAACATTTACACAAAATGAGAGCTGTTCTGACTGCTGATTCAACAAAGTAAGTTTTGAAATTGGTTAGTCAGTCATATTTAGACTAATCCAACTTATACAAGTGACATCTCTAATTACACATTCCTGTGGTTATGTTTCACTTGTGAATCATTCAATAAAGACTGATTAGCTAACCAAGTTCTTTCCGCAGTACATAGAGTTGGCACACATTTGTTTATTTGCCAGTGGTACCAATGTGAATAGAATTCAATTGTCTGTTTGTACATGTACACACACAGGTTCTGGGTGAAAACCTGGCCCCTCTTAAGTCAACAGCAAAACTCCCTTTGGACTGAAATAGGGTCAGGATTTCTTCTTGTATGTTTAAATTATTTCAGATATCAAAAAACTGCTGTTGCTTGTAAGAAAAGGTGTTACAGATATCTCTATTGGCTTCCGTGGCCTTTGCATCTGACCAGTAATAAATAGAGACATGAAAATTGAACCACAGGTGGCCTCATGATTTTATAATTATAGGGGATTTAAGTGTCATTTCTAATGTGGTGATTTAATCATTTTACATTGGAGGAATGCAGCAAATGATTTTCCAAATTGCAGTCATTTTTGAACATAGAATTTTCTGAGAATTTTCAAGTTTCAAAGTAAAAGAAACTGAATTAAATGTGCCCTTTAAATTAATACCATGTGTCATACCATTTTTCTTTTATCCTAAATGATCATTATGATGCAGACACTTAAGAACTCTGTAGTATCAGAGGGATGGGAAGGACTTCATTTAGTCCAACTCCCTGCATAGATTCAGTATTTTATGTCCCCCAAACTTTCCCAGATAGAAGTCTATTCAACTTCTTCTTGAAAAAATATCCAGCCAAGGAGATTCCATAACTTTCCTTAAGCTGGAATGTTGTGTGTAGACTACATATGGAAACTTCTTAAGATTCATAGCCATTTTCATGACTAAAACTTTCTTTATCAAGAAAGGGCTGGTAATTATTGCTCTAGAGCAGGGAATTCTACGTAGAACAGCAATCTTTCAAAACTGCTGCCATTTATTTTATTCTCAGTAGAACTGTGGTCAGAAGTTGCTAACAGATAGCTGGCTGTTTAGAAAAGGCTTTCAATTTCCTATTGATCTCAGTGGCTAGGGACAGACATTCAGCCTGAGCCTGAACTGATTCCATCTTTGCAGGTTAGTCTAACCTGGCTAGGTTAAATCACTTTGTAACTGCACAGGCAGATATGCAGTCACATGCTTGAAATGGCTCAGGCTAGAACCTGGGGGGCATTAGAGTAGTCCTCCCTTCCCTTGCACAGTACTGAGCTTCAGGTCCTGGCAGGGTGCTCTGATTAGTCCATCAGGGAACTGATAACAATGTTTATCACCCCCCCCTCCACTCCCAACTCAGTGTTTATCAACCCATTAAGAAAACATCACAGAGACATTACCAGCTATCTGTTGATTCTACTCGTTGATTCAGCACGGATTGTAGCCAGCATATGGTCTGCTAATACACAGATACCTGTTGGCAAGGCAGAGGGGAGGGGGAAATTCCTGCTTAGCAGGGAGTGGTGAGGGTGTGGGGGCAAACAGCTCTTCTTAAACAGCCTTTCCAAGGAAGGACATTAAGCTACCTGTTGATTAGTTCCAAAAGCCTGTCTGGCTTGGTCATCTCCCACAGCACAGACTGTAGCCAGCATGTGGTCTGCCAGCTAATGCTAAGGTGTCTGCATAAGGCAGAGGGAAGGGGGAATAATCTCCTTAGCAGGGAGAAGCCAGGCAGATGCTACTGTGCCTGCAAGTCTCTGCCGAGATGCAGCCAGGGAGCAGAGGGGAGGGGCCAGCCCTGCTGTGGAACAGAGAGCCCTGCCTAGCTCAGAGAACATGCCGGGATGCTGGGGGTGACTAGCTTAGCAAAGGGTCTGGGACAGACATTGCATAAACCCGTTGGAGCCAAATCAGTTAAGTCTGATACTACATTCAATCAGGTTTATCTCAAACCAGTTTCAGCCATTCTCAAATTGGTTTATGTGCACTGAACATCTCTTTTGTTTAAACCAGTTTCTGATCACTTAAACTGGATTATGTGTAATGTCTGTCCCTAGCCAATAGCTCCTCTCTCATTCGGAGCAATTTTAGACTAGTAAGATGGCCTTTTTCAAAATGGACTGTGATTGTACTGGCATAAATTCTTTTGAAAACATTGGGAGAGGGCAACTAGTTTGAAGTACAGCAATTGTTAGTGAGTTTCTCTAAAGAAGTGTACAGTGTATCAGCCTCATCTGACAGATAAGTTTTCATTTAATGGACTTTCAATTGTGCCACATGTACTAAACAGGAAGAGAGAAGGCAAAAACTGTTGTGTATACATATGCAAAGTAAAATATAAGAGGTGGGATGAGTAGGGACAGTGTGTGTGCATGTTTTAGGAGTATAAAAGGAAATGTGTAGGGACAGGTGATTTGATAAATATGGAGATGAATATATGGAGGTGCAAGAAGCAGGTAGACTTTGTGGGGAGTGTGAAGAAGGAAATGTAGGGAGGCACTCAGGGGTGTGTGGATGCTAATAGAGGGGCAAGGTTCTTTGGGTAGATGTGAGGGAGCAGTTGAATACCTAGCTGCTTTTCAGTATTTTTGTGATTCAAAAAGGCCAACTGGCCAGTTAAACTGCATTTACAGGTTGGAGCTGTTTTATTTTTGTTTGTTTTTCATTTATGAACATTTTGATTACAAGAGGCAAAGAGATGAGTTACATAAGCTACATGTTTCCCTAACCTGTTTGGATGCCTTTTCATCTTAACCCTCATGTGAGTTTCCTGGGTTTATAATGCATTACAGGGATATTCAATAATATAGGGATAATTGCAATATTCCTGCAATGTACTTTACCCTAAATTATGGATATCTACTATTACCTTTATTTCTGTATTAATATATTAACTTTTACCTGGGAATATACTAGTAATATGGTCATGGCTTCATAGTTAAGGTTGCAGTAGTAGTTATAACACTAATCTCTTTGATCACAGAATATGCATGATTATGTTTACATCACCTGCTGAGGGATACTCATCCCACTGGAGAAAGTATAGAGACAGTAGGTAATTAGGGTAATGCCTATTGTTTAGCACATTGTAGGAGCTGCCTGTTTTAAATTGCTTTCTGCATTTTGTTTAATCCTGAAGGAATTTCATGGACCTCAGAGAGAGGACTTCATGCTGATAATTACATAATAACCTTTTTCTGCCAGATGCTTACTGGCTAAGAGGTTATCATTAAATGTGTATTAAGTGTTTTTGTTCTGTGCTTGATAACTATCTAATGTTTTCTCCCAAGGATTATCTTTTTCTCTCTACTTCAACCGTTTCATGTATTAAGCATTTTTAGCTTTTCAATTGTTTTTTTCATAACGTTTTTTTTTCCAGGTAGAGGTTGAAAACTTATTACCTATGAGCACTTTTACAAATGATCTGGGATAGGAATGGGGGCCCTTTAATTAGAATGGCTCTGAGAGTTGTTCTAATTAAAGTGCTTCAGCATCTTGTGTATCAATGTCCCTGCACTTCAGAATGGCAGCAGGGACACTTGAACTAAATCTCATTTGATGAGCTTTAGTTAAAGTGCCCCTGCCACCATTTTGAAACATGGGGATGCTGATACATGAGACATGGAGGCTAGCTGGAGTGTGGTAATTACCACGCTCTGACATGCTGTAATTACAGCACATTGGAGCAGCCTCCATACTCATGTTCAAGCACCCTAAAAGTCTGCTCATATGTTTTAAATAGTTGAATGTTCAGAAAAGCCACGTTGAAACATGGAGTGTGAAAGTCTGGCCCTACTGAAGTCAGTGGGAGCTTTGCCACTAGGTTCAATGGGACCAGAATTTCATCCAGAAAGTCTGTTTGCTATAGATATGCTTTAAGAGTAAGAACCAAAGAATAATGCATTTTCATTTCCCTTTCTTCCTCTCTTTTTAAATTTAGAACATCCAGTTGTAATTTAAAAGGAAGATATTTCTGTTTGAGGAGGAAAGTAAGAGTGAGTAACCTCCATGGAAGACTCTCAAGATTTAAATGAGCAGTCAGTAAGTACAAATTCAGTTAAGTGTTATAAAAGAAGTTGTCCAAAAGTGTTATTTGTATTATGCTCAAAATTAAGATTGCTGAAATTTCTTTTTAAGAATGGGTTTGATAATTCTGTGGGGACTAATTTCTTTGAACGTTAAGGTTTTGGGGAAGCTTCTGAGGTTTCAGGCCCAAATCTTTTCTTGGGTCAGAGGTGAAGTGTGTTTTCTGGTCGCATCTTTGTTTATTCTTATACACAACAAAAGCACATAGGCAGGGTTTGGTAGGACATCAGTAGTAAGAGTGTTGATGGATATAATGGAGTTACATGTGCAGCACAAGATGTTGAAATTGCACCTGCATTATGTCTGGCTCAAATCATTCTATCAAAATATACTTTTATAAAGGCAATACAGTTTATTCAGACAACTGACTCAGTACTTTTGAGATCTAACGAATGTTAACGTTTATAGAGAATTAAGAGTACTACTCCTTGTCTTGTTAGTTATGGCAGAAGAAGATCTTAAACATAGGACATGACTACATGAGATGCTGACTGTGTAGTAGCCCCAGACTGTGCATAGCATCGTGTGGCAGCAACCATGACATGACGCTACTGCTCAGGCTACTGTGCAGTCAGTGTCACCAAAAAGCCGTTCGTTGATGCTACTGTGCAGTAACTTGGGTTACAAGTACTAAATGACTACATAGTAATGATTGCATAGTCAGCATGTTGTATGGAAATAGACACAACGGACCAAATTCTCTGGCATTAAATTGGCACACTGCTTTTAGACTAGTGCTATACAATGATCTGAAGTGAGAGCAGAATGCTTTCTATTATACTTAGGCAAGCATGCATTTATGATGAAATGGAAGTTTGGGCTCTAAATTTCCTTGCTTCTATCCTAAGTTACATACTTTATCACAAACATAACAGAATTGTGATGGGGAATATTTGGGTTTTGGTGGTGGTGGTGCTGTTTTTGTTGTTTGAAATTGCAACACATTTAATTTAATGGTAAGGCCAAGGTTTCTAGCCATAAAGATGAAAACATTGAACATCTATACATGTGCTTTGGGATGGAGCATAGATTAATTAATTTAATTAATTTAAGCGCCTGCAGCATCATGTGTATTAAGTATTCTGCGCTTCAAATGGCAGTGAAGGCGCTTGAACTAAAGCTTGTTCAACAAACTTTAGTTCAAGCACTCCTGTCACCATTGCGAAGTACAGGGACACTAACTACATGTGACACAAAGCACAGGCAACACATGGGAGGCACAGGGGGCATGTGCCCCTCCCCAGGAGCATTGACAATGAGCACTTTGGCTGGTGGGGGGGCATGGAGAGTGCTAGTGCCCCCCTCCTAAAATTGACTCCAGCACTTCCATGACTGCCGTCCTGCCAGCATGCTCGGTGACCAGCCACTGGTGGATCCTTGCCCACCCCCACCCCCACCAGACTCGGGAGGCACCAGGAACATGGAGGCTGCTGAAGCACATTAATGAACATGCTTGATTAATCAAGTCTGCTCTGATGCGTACTAATTAGCATAGATTGGAGCCAGCATCTGGCATATGTATAGGTGTCCATTTAGTCTGAATACTAATCTAAGGCTACCTCTGCTACCTCTGGGGACCCATTTAGATGATAAGATAACTGTTGGTCAGGCTGGTGTTGTGTGAGAGGGCAAGAGGTAAGAAGGCCATAGGCATGGTAAATGCCTCGTTCTTCATAGAGTGTAGAAAGGTCAGCTCAGAATGACAGGGTAGTGGATCTGTTCATAGGTGTGGGAAGATCTGTAGTCAAATGTAGTCCATGGTTTGGCTCCACTGGAACAATTTTACAAAGAACCAGGAGAAACAATTCCAAAGAAGCCAGGCTGCCAGGCATGAGAGAGTTTTTTGCCTCACAGTGATCCAGTTAGGACCTGCACAAGGGCTTGCAAGGATCTTGGGGGTTTTGCAAAGGTTGGTACCTAGCCACATATCCAGATTCTTTGGGCTGCAGGGAGTACCTCTACCTTTGCAGAAAATGATTGTGGAGAACCTTGTGGAGATTTCATTTCCTTTTCTCTCAAACAAATGATTATATAGCTTACTATATTGATTCCCAATATATTGAGAAAAAATCTCTATATTAAACTATTTGTAACACTTCATTGTAAGAAAGGCTTTTTTAAATAATGTAAGTACAAGGAAGAGTTTGAAAACAGGGACTTTGGTTTGTTTTTATTCTTGAAACTTCATTTAGAGCAGAAGAGGTTTTTTTATTTATACAAGGTAAGAGAATAATTGACTCCTAAGCTGACTTGGTAGGTATGATATCTTATTTTCATTGTGAGTTTTATGGATGACTTAAAGGTCTCTTTAAATGTCTCTTTAACAGAGTCTTGAATCATCAGGGGGACTTTATATGGTACAACTGCATTTATTTATTTAAAATGTTCCCAACCAAACTCTGTAAGAGTATTTAAGAGTTATGTGGTATCATAATTTAATAAAGTTTTATAAAGGTTCTAAAAGATTAAGTAAGGGTCTTGTCTCTTCATATATGCAATAATTACTTTAGGCAGTATGCAAACCAGATCAGTCAACTTGGTATGGTACAGAATATTTATATTTCATAGTGGTTAAACTGTGCTTGCAATATTGGAGGTCTGATAAGTGCATATTTAAGAGCCATTTACACTACAGTATGGTAGTTTCATTTCTGTATATATTGTTCATATTTATCTTTCAGCTAATATATTAAAATAATTCCACAGATCACAAAACAAGTTGAAAATTGTGCTGATAGTTACTATATAGCAAAGTTACTGATGGCTGATAGTTACTATACACTTCTTTTGCTGCTGTTACTGTAACATAAAGTTATACATTTAATCCAAATTGCATAGTCTTATTCCATGCAGGCAGCCATCCATCCATCCACCAGCAGTCCCTTGGAGTTCAGGATGATGTCTGTCAGGCTTGATGGGTCCTCAAGTGACTGAGGAGCCCGATTCTGGATACACACATTCTTTGGCAATGGGGGCATATTGCACAGGGAAGTGGGATTCACAGCCCTGGGTTGGTCTCCTTCTCCTTCCTCCACTGCCGCCGTTCCGCCTCAGTATTGAGTTGTTGGGCCTTGAAGTGGTGCACTCCTTGGTGGACCAGGTGGTGCTACACCAAACAGTCAGCAGCTTGCTCCTCCCAGCCATTGGTATTGATGCCTTTGTGCTTGAGGATGACCTTGAGAGTGTCTTTGTACTGTTTCCTTTGGCCACCCTTTCAGCATTGGCCAACAGAGAGCTGGGTGAAGAGAATCTAGTGAGGGTGGCGGTTTTCAGAAATCTGGTTGCAGTGGCTTGTTCATCGGAGTTGATTTCTTATGAGCAAGGCTTCAATGCTGGTGGACGCAGCTTCATGGAGGACACTTGAACTGGTCCGGCGGTCCTTCCATTTGATCCCCAGGATTTGACGCAAGTACCACTGGTGAAAGCTCTCAAGGGTCTTAATGTGGCATCAGTAAATGATTCAGGTTTCACTGAAGTAGAGGAGGGTGGTCAGCATGACAGCCCTGTAAACCAGGACATTTGTCGACTTCCAAAGGTCTCTATTTTTGAAGACACATTGTCACAGCTTGAAGAAGGCAGCATTGGCCTAGTTGGCCCAGTGCTGGACTTCTTCCTCAATGGTAGCCCATTGAGAGAGGTGGCTGCCGGGATATGGAAAGTGCTCTACATACTCCAGAGCCTCCCCGTCTATGTAGATAACACGAGGGATGTTCATTTGGCCTGAGGAAGGTTGGTGGAGAACCTTCATCTTGGTGATGTTCAAAGACAGGACAAGTCTCTTATACGAAGTGAATTGTGTACTCTTACTCCATACAGGCAGCACACACATGATAACAGAAAGCTTCTGCGCTGAAGAGTTTGGAGTCTAATGGGCAAGAATCTAAATGGGCAAGCTACACAAAGTGTTGGAGAAAGAGAATAGTATAACATTTAGTGCAGTGGACCTCAACCTTTTTAGACTCAAGGCACTCCTTGTTAGACTCAAAAACCTCCTCAGAAAATTCCATTTCATAGTTTGCACTGGTTTTTTGGCTATGGAACAATAATAGAGCCATTCTTCTATTGCAAAGAACACAGAAAGCCCACAACAGGTCAAACTGTTTTTGATACTATGGATTTCTATGTGAAATCTCTGAGTTTATCTTGTGAATCATTTTTGCATGCCTAACAGTGCTAACATTGCTGTGGCACCCTGGTTAAGGATCACTGCCCTGGTGCTTAACAAAGGGGTGACACCATTATTTGCCTTTTCTTGCAATGCAGTTTTTCCATGCTGGGTGTTTGTAGCAATGATGACAAGCTATCAACTTACAGAAATTTCCAGAATTGACAAACTGTGTTCAAAGTGAGTGATAGGAAAGAAAAAAAATCATTTCAAATTACAGAATCACTGCCACTGAATGAAAAACTATATACTATTCAACTCTCAACAGTGATTCAAAGTGATACCCCTTGGGCTCATCTACATGTGCGCTTCTACTGCAGACTACACTACACTGCTCCATAGGAAAGTATCACTGTTGACATGTGCACTGGAATTATGGTACAGTCAACCAGCTTGCTCCATTGTAGGATAGTACTGTAGGTGACAAGTACTATCCTACGGCAGAGTAAACATGTACCGTTAAATGCATGTGTAGACAATGATTGCTGGGTGCAAATTGTGCATGGTCAGCCTGGTCAGCCCAACCAGCTGGGAGGAGGGAGCCTGAAGGACAGGAGTCTGACCCTCATGCCCCAGCCAGCCCCTTCACTGACCTTTGCTATCACCTGGAGCCTGGGGCTGACTCCCATGCTCCCTGCCAGCCCACCACTGCTCTACCCTGGCTCAAACTGCTGCAGTCCTGGGCTGGCAACAGGCTTGGGAGGTCATCCCCAGGCTCTGAGTGGCAACAGGAGGCAGCTAACCAGGGCAGGAGAGAGCCAAAGCTGCAAAGTTGTGTGGCTGATCCCCTGAACTAGCTGCCAGCCTAAGGCTGCAGCAGTTTGAGCTGTGATGCAGCAGCTCTAGGCTGGCAGTGGGCTCGAGAGGGATGGGGTGGTCAGCCACATGGCTCTGCAGTTTCAGCACTCTCATGCACCAGCTAGCACTTCTGCCACCCTCTACCGCTACCCAGAACCTGGGGCTGAATCACCGAGCCTGCTGTCATCTGGGGCTGCTGTGCCCTGGCTCTAACTGCTGCAGTCCCAGCTGCATGTGTAAATGCTGCACCTGGGAGCTATTTTCTCCAGCACGAAGTGTGCCAGAGTCTATTGCTTTGAGCTAATTGCTCTTATAGGTGCACCCCTTAGTTCTAAGATTTTTAGTACTGTATTTCTGAAGTAGTGGTTGGTGGTTCTGAAGTGTTTGTAAATTTAAAAGAGCAGAGCAAACTAAAAGGGAAAAGATGTAGAGCTTTATTTGCACAAGTACAAAACTCCTAGTCATTTATTTATTTATTATCTGAAAATAATGAAAGAATAGCTAAAATCATTACCTTAGCATAAAAAGAATCATTTTAAAAGGTAACTGAAAAAAGACAAAGCTAAAGTTTCCAGGCCTATCGTAAGCATAAGCAGTTTTGGATAGCAGTGTCCAGGATGTGCTTTTGACTCTTTAGAAAGTAGACTAGATTCACTTCTTGATCTCAGAAAGTAGTTCTGGGCAAATGGTCATCTACTGTGTGCGCATGTGTGTGTGTGGGTGCATGTGTTGTGTAGAGATGGGGAATGAGGTCCTCTCTCAAGTTTATGAAGTCACTAAGAGGCATGTGCATAACTGTCAAAAATGTGAAAGAAAAGTCAAATAGCATAAAAGGGGGCAGGGGTTTACAGTACCTCAGCTGTTCTCCAGGAAATTAATGAGGAATAGACCAACTGCAGGATAGTTTTCATTTGCTGCAGGATAAGAGTGTGCACACAATTACTGCAGAGCAGCTGAAGTGTGATAAATCCCTCTTCCTTTTACCGCAGGGTAAGTCGTTTGAGTTGCCATACCCTAAGAAGATTATGAGGTGTGTTGAGCTAAATTGTCATCAGTCAGCTCATAACACTCATTTTGATTTTTTTCTGCCTCAAGCCCATATTCTACAGACTCAATAACATCTGACTGTTGATTTGAGAGTGATCTGCTTGTAGTTTCACCCAGATAAAATAGGACACGTGACTGTTGGGGGAAAACAGTAATGGGAATGGGTAGGCAATACTTTTTGCTAGGGAAAAGATTTATGGAAGGAAGTGTGTACCACCTGTTAAGAATACCTACCCAGCTTTCATCCAAAATGATTTGCAGCTCCTCAGTACCAGTCTACACAACATGGACCTTAGATTCTCAGAGGGAATCAGTTTCCTGGAGTGTCCTTCTGCATCTATACTTAGGGCTAGTCTGGTATCAGGCACCCTTTCCTTTAACCACAAAGCTCACCAATGTTATATATATATCTGGCCTGGCCTGACTATACAATTTATTTAAGGATCCTAATACACTTAGATTAAACTGTTGTATTGTACCACACACTTGTACAATAAATTGTGTAAGCCAACCTGAATTTAAGATGTATGTACAGATTTGGCTGACTTTTGGCCTTGGATGTTCTAGTCCTTGGTTTAAAAGGCTGCCTGTCTTAGTAGTTAAGGGCTGGCTAACTTGTGGCATGTGTGCTGTAAGTGTCATGGAAAGCCTGGGTGGGGACTGGCATGCAAAGCAACAGATAAGGGAGGAAGCAGAAAACAGAACAGTAGATCAGGCAGTAAGCAAAAAGCCAGTAAAGCAAACTGGGCAGAGAAAGGCGATTGGATTGGATTGGAATGATACTTGGGGGGGGGAGGAGTCCCCACTGCCATGTTATTTAGAGGCCCCAGCACCAGGAAGGGTTCACCTTAGCGCACACACAGTGTCACCCACCCACATCATGCAGAGGACCTCATGAAGGAACACCTTGAGAAGCTGGATACCTTCAAGTCAGCCGACCCTGACAATCTACACCCTAGGGTACTCAAGGAGCTGGCGAGCAACATAGCCCAGCCTCTGGCATGAATCTTTGAAAACTCCTGGT
>NW_017729026.1:1505240-1548897 GCF_001723915.1 Gavialis gangeticus | reverse complement strand
TTGGTTCAGAAGGTCTTGGCTGTTGGATCATATATTTGATATGTAGCTGGCTTTTCTCATTCAAGAGCCCCATTTTTTGGAATACTTTGTTGAGCAGTCTATTGGAACCCTGTCTAACAACCTCAGGACAAGAGACCTTTTGTATATTAGTGTTCTGTCATTCAATACTTGTCTGCCATGGTGATAGATACTATAGAAATGTCTAAAAGAAACAGAGCAATTTTCAGGGCCTGGATTAATAAGTACTTAACTCTGCAATAGCTAGTCTACATGAACGCAGATAGATTACATTTCTAGGCTTAATTCTGGCTTCCTTCTTTGGGATTGTAAAACCATTAATACATTTCCATTTAAGTTTTCTTGGGATTCACTCTCTTTCATTTTTTTAAAATTCCATTAAAATAATCTGCCTTTTAATTGTATTGTTAAGGACACTTATTAAAATAGTTTTAAAGAATTTAATCTATCTGAATAAAAAATTGTTATTCCTTAAGGATCAGGCTGGGGCTGCAGTATCTCCACTAGCATTTTATGAAAAGCTGGGGATCCTCCCTACTCTTGTCCCCTTGCTAGACTTTCCTTTTTTTGATTTAATGTACTGCAATTTGTGTTCCAGTTTCCTGGCCTTCACATTTATTTCTGATTATGTCATATTAATACTGAGGTTTGCTTGGTAGTGATGATATTGGTCCTGATTTAAGGAAGTGCTTTAGGATGTGCTTGCATATCACTATTCAGGCACTGTTGCATGGCATATGTGTGGATACACTAAGCTGCCATTGAGTGCTTAGTAGTATTTCTCTCCAACACAAGGTTTACAAACTTAGTTTTAAGAAATATAAGCTGTTAATTCTCAGAACCACACCCCCCACCCCACATTCCAGAATCTAGGACTTTTAAGGAAATCATCACATATGACAAGATTTGTGATGAAATCTCAAGAGTTAATATTGCTGAGTTTGAGCCATGGATGGAGGTGGGAAGGATGGAAAATCAAAACTAAATTGTTTTTTGGACTGTGTTGCTGCTGCTAAGTCAGTGTTAGGGGAGACAAACAATGGTCATGGCATCTCTGACTTCACAAAAAGCTCTTGTTTTTTAGGGACAGTGTGGTCTCATTTCATTTACTCAGACACAGCTGATGCTATAGTGTAAAAAAAGAAGCAACCAAGAATCACTAATGTAAGAACATTTGAAAAATAAGTGTGGTAAAATTTGATAAGAGAATTTGAATGGCAAAGAATTGAAGAAAGATTTCTCTGTAGTTTGTTCACCTTAGGGAATGGAACTTGTTTAAACTAGGGGAGTTCAGGCTAGAAATAAGGAACAGATTTTAAACAGTCGGGGTGAATAACCATTAAAAAATTACAAGAGAAGTGATGAATTTTCCATCGCTTTGTGTCTTCATGCGTCTTGGATACATTTCTGAAAGATTTGCTGTAGTTTAGTCAAACAAGTTACAGGACTCAGTACAAGCGGAAACTGAATATTGTCTATAGCAAGTGCTGTACAGGAGGATGTATCTGTTCTGGCTTTGATGTCTGTGACAATTACACAACGTTTGTGTAATTCTTCTGTAATGACTATTGAGTTAGGGGCTGCAGATGGAAGCTGACCTGTGTGTCAAACATCTTAAATTTTAATAAATTTAATAAACACCTGAATAATTTTTATGGAATGTGAAAAATTCATGAATTCTATCCTTTCTCTGCCTATATTATTTCAGTGATAGTTTATGGTCTCTTTCCCTTTAAAAGGATGATGTATGAACAAGGGAAGCACACGCTGGTTACTTTGCCTAACTTTTGGCACCTTGTATTTGTTTAGCTGCAAATATTCAAGGAATGCCTAGGAATAAAGAAATAAATAAGTATGTTTATGTATTGCTATGAAGTGGGAAGGTATGTGTTCATTGTGCATTATGAATAGATGGAAAGGCAAGTACCCAGATTCCTTGTTGATGCATATTGCATATTATGAGCTCTTTGAACTTAGTGAGAATGCCTAGGGTTTAATAAGTAGGGTCTCTGTTTGCATTAAGTTTACAGTCCCTGGTCCCTGTCCTGCAGTAAGTTCCATCACTTCAGGGTGGGGGGCATATGTGTTCTAAAGTTATATTTGTAAAATATGACAAGGTTGCAATGACAGGGTGAGAGAGGATACCAGATCTAGATAACGTCTTAAAAGAGGCAACACAGAATATCACCATAGTTAACTACTAGGCAAACGCTAGGAAAAGATTTTTGTTTTCCTAGAAAAGTTTTTTGTATATGAAAACATTTAAGACTACGTTTTCTCTGTTTTTTTTAAGTAACAAACCTGTCTGAAACCAAATTACTGTGGCAGTGATTTTTCTTTTACTGGCATAGTCCATAATGAAAGAGGCACAGAATTATGTTAATACAAAAATTATGCTTATATAAATTATGTTAATACAATTATATAAATATGGAAAGAGACAATTTAAGAGATTAGAATAAGATTAGAATAAAAAATATTCAAGATTGGACTGCGAGATGAGACTAGGGCACTATTTTGCTACTGCTAAAATCTATTTACTACTATTAGGAAGATCTGGACTCTTTTTATAATTTTGAAACTTTTTTGATGAATTGATGCAAATGGGTGAGTTTACATATATACGTCTGGATATCTGAGAGTTTCTTGTGCCTGGAGACTACTCCTGCAAACTCCCCACACTCTTTCATTCAGCCTCAGAAGGAATAATGATTGATTGAGATGAACAGCTGTTGTGTTTTCTGAGATGCCTGTGTGATTAAATGTAATATATGCTATTTATTATGTTATGTCACTAATGCATTTATTTTTCCTATTTTTATTTATACTTGAGATTCTTTTCCCATGCTGCATTTCAAATCTTTATGCCCCAAGGGTAGGATTTGAATTGTCTCAGTTTGCACCTAAACTTAGGCTAGCAGAGCCTAACCTTTGAATGCCTACACCAGAAAGGATATTCAAAATGACCT
Source organism: Gavialis gangeticus (assembly GCF_001723915.1). Lineage (NCBI taxonomy): Eukaryota > Metazoa > Chordata > Crocodylia > Gavialidae > Gavialis > Gavialis gangeticus. Next base: position 1,545,910 of record NW_017729026.1, on the reverse strand, counting down.
AGTTACATATCTAGTATCCATCCCTATAGAGTCACTGCAGAGACCCATGGAGAGACCTCAAAAGCACCTAAGAGGGATTCAGGTTTCTCTGTCTCTGTACGGACAATGGGGAGTGGTAGCCTCTGTTGCTGGCCTTATTTCTGTTCTTAACCAAAGACTGTCCAGTGTAAAAGTAGTGCTGAGAAGTTCCTTCCTCCAAGGGGAATACCCTACCACCAAACGTCAGGCAGGCATCTTCCTGCTCTTTTTTTTTCTGTCTCCATAACTCTTGAATTCCTGTCTACCCTGAAATTTCAACTTCGGTAAATGGGCTGGAGAGTGCCTTCACTTAGCTTATTTATAGCCTTACTGATAGGGACCTACCAAATTCGTGATTACGTGATTTTTATGGAAACTGCGAATTTGGTAGGTCCCCTGTGAAAAAGCCCAGTCCAAAAGCACAAGGACCATGAAAAACCTAGAAAAGAACCAATAACCCAGGGGGGAGGGGAAGAGCTGAAAACAGAGGTAGGAAGCCCTGGCATCCTGTAGCACTGGTGGGGAAGGAGAGGGAGGGAAGGAGAAGATATTAGTGGAGGAGTGCAGTGGGCCTTCCCATGCCTCTTGCCGAGGGGCCCTGGAAGTCATATCCCTTCCTGGAAATGACAGGTGGCCATCTGTCAATCTCCAGGGAGGGGTGGGACTTCCAAGGCCCCTCAGCCAATGAGATGTGGGGAGGGGGGTCTGCTGCAAAAATGACAATGTGGGCCACACTGGGATTGTGAAATCAGGGGCAGCCCCTATGAATTAAGTAGGTCCCTACTTATTGAATAACATCCTCTTCTCCTAGTTGTAGGAGATCCGGGTTCAAGATCCCTCAGGGTGAAGGGAACCAAAGAAATCTGGAATTGTACATCCTGGGGGCAGTGGCTTTTCTGGATTCAGTGCTGCTAATGTGAGTTTATTTCTGAGTTTTTCCCACTGAGCAACATGGCCCTCTTCATAGACTTGCATAGTACGTGGCTGTTTCGTGGAGAAGATTTTATTTCCTATGCAGTTTAATGGAGAGTTAAGACTCTGAAGGGCATGTTCAGTGCAGGTGTGCTAGCCTAAAAGTAGCTTCCTAGGAACTCTTTTCGTCCCAAAAGGAGGCACATAATCAATTTAGACATAACATGAATTTTTAAGGTTCAGGCACTCACCAGGCCCTAGGATGTAGGTGTTTAACTCCTGCCTCAGTCCCAGAGAGGCTCCTACTGAGACAATTTTAAATCTGGCCCAAACTGGCTGGGAGGTTGCAAACATTGCCTGTCTTAGGGTTGGTCTGAGGGGAACTGGGGCAGATCCTCTGTTTGTATATCCTTACAGTACAGTATGGGTCTGTACTGCCTCTTGGCCAAGCCTGGCACTGATGCCCAAAAGAAACAAGCTCTTTCCACTTCCATTCTGCATAAGTGTAAGCCTGGCAATTAGACATTGTGAGATGGCTTAAGGTGGTCCTGAGTGCATGCCCCTGTGGAATCAAATGGTCATGGCTTGTTTCTCCATGGTGGTTCCACCCTTGGTAAGGGTGTAGTATAGGCATGGTCCTAGAGCACACTATGAAGAATAGACCCATACAACAGAGAGCAGGATCTAACTATAACATGTAATGGACAGAAGAAGTTTGCTGTGTGCTGGCAGTAGAACAAATATTGACAGTGCTTCATCTGTGATACTACTTCTAGGAAAGCTGCTAAACATGTTGCACTAGTCTATCCTTGTAGTAGGGTTCCATCAATTTTGAGGCAATCTGGGACTGCTTTGGTGCTTTTCCCCTAACTGCTTCTTGGCCTTGAAGTAAGCAAGTAGGGGGCCTCTGAACTCCGAGGCTAGGGATAGAAGTTACACATAAACCAGTTTAAGTGATCAGAAAATTATTTAAACCTGTAACAGAACAGAAGCTCAGTGCAGATAAACCACTTTCAAAATGGCTTCAGCCACTGGTTTAAGATAAACCTGGTTGAATGTAGTATATCACACTTAACTGACTTAGGTCAAACTGGTTTATGAAACTTCTGTCCCAGCCCCCTTCCTGGTCCAAGTTAAATCAGAGTCCCCTAGCATCCCAGAATCCTTTCCAGCCCTAGGCTGGGCTGTGCTGTTGGCATTGGCCCTGCCTCTCTGCTCCCTAGCTGGCTTACCTGCCTCACTGCCATCTCTCCCCCCCACCACGGACAAACTCAGGCTGGGGTCTGGAGCCAGAGAGGGTGGGTTAAACACTTCAACCCCCACTCAAACTTGCTGCAACTGTGGACTAGAAATCCCAGAGGCACCTGGAAGCATGAAGAGGAAGAGATGAGCAACCCTGCAGAGTCCTGCTACTGTTATTGTGGACTGCAAATCCCAGAGACCTCTGGGGCAGCAGGATGAGGAAGCGAACACACAGCCCATGCTGGCTATGTGCCAGAGAACCATACTTTTAGTACCCCACTGGCTTCTGGCCTGAGCCACTGCAGGCATGGAAATGCATTTCTGAATCAAAGGTAGATGTCTGTCCAGTTGTTTTTCAGTTTAATCTCTGCATTTTAGACTAACCTAAAAAGAATTTATTTAGCCATGGGCTTTTTGACTGTCTGACCTTAGCCCAAGGCTTCTGGGCCAGGGGCGTGCACATAGAATGCCACCCTCCCTCCTTCCTCCCCCCCCCCAAAAAAAGTAGCTAAGCATGTAAAAGAAAGAAGGAAGAAAACAGTAAAACCATAGGGAATATACACACACACACACACACACACAATACCAACATTTTAAACTATCCTCCTTTTTTATTAATATAATTCTGCACCTCCTTCTTTATGTAGGCTCTTGCTGAGCTAATACACTTCATTACTGCAGTAATTGTAATCAATATTGGAATATGTCTGTACAGTGTTTTAAAAATATGGTATAAAGCATAAAATGGCATACAGGATATATGTTATTTCCATCCTTTCTAATTATTTTGTTTATTTTTGTTATGTTAGGTGCAAACAGCACTCTTCTAAATGATATATAACAAAAACAATTCTTATTTAATTTTTAAATGGGGAGAAAATAATTATAAGCTTTAAATCCATAAAATTTCCTGCTCATTTAGAAAAAAAGTTTTGTGAGATTGTATACAGAGTTACATACAATAAGAATTAAATGATGATAATAAGTAATATTTAGTACTTGTATACCACTTTGTTGTGCCCCTGTGCAACCAATAATCATAGGCTTATGACAAGTAGGGAGGTGTTAAACTCTGTTTTGTTTTCTTCTAGTTGTTATTTACTGTTCAATCAGCTTTAACAGAAGAAAAATAATTTGGCTGCTAACCTGCTAGTTTAGGATTTCAAAGGGCCTTATTAGAAACTGATGTAATTTCATCCTCTGACCCTTTATATAACAGAGTGCATATTTAGATTACTTCATTTTAACCTAGAATTCAACAATCAATTGAGGTACTGTAAAACTAAGCTCTGGGAGATGCGTTATGCTAAAGTTGGAGAATGTTTAAAAAAAAAAATCTAAGGGGGCAGGGACATCATTAGCATTGTGTTGGGTAAGTTAATTGTTTTCCATCATATTATGTAGAATATAGTGTGTTCCACTTGTATTTATACTGTAATTGTGGCTGGACAATCCCTGGCAGCCCTTAAACCAGCGTTGTTTCCATGTTTTTTCCATATGTGAAGGTGTTAAATGTGTTCTCTTGCAGATCAGTTTTCAGTTTCAGGTCTCACGTTCTCTCTTCAGCCAGAAACCTGCAATTTACAATGTACATGCAGTGTTCTGTCTGCACAGAGCACTGGTGAAAATAGGACTCCATGTGGGTGCCATAGTCTTTCATTTTCTGCTTTGTAAGTCACAAGATCTGTGCCTTGAGGAAAAATCACTTCAGTAAATTAAGGTTTTTTAGAAGCCTTGGATTTTTTTTTTAACTAAAGTCATATTTTGCAAACCTACCTGGCATTTGATCACCATAGTATGGTGAAGTTTTGTGGTTTCCAAACTTTTCTGTTACAGTTCCATGAATCTACTTTTCTTGTGAGCCCTATTTCTGCAACTGAACTTCTGTTGAGGTTCCTTGCTAATTTATACATAATCTGTCATAGTACCATACTTCTGACTTACACCATTTTACATAACACTATGACCATGTCATTTTGTTGGAAAAGAAATAACATTTTATTTAATTAACCATCAATAAGTAAACATCTTCTGAAGAAATGGTGCACTAAGCAATATTTTTTGCTCTTCGTATGTAAAGGCAAAACATAGGTATTTGATGGGCAGTTAACCTAATATCAATTATGCTTAGCACTCACATAACACTTTACAAAATTGGATAAATATTTTATTGTCCCACTCTTAAAGTTCCTATAGCTGTGGCAGAGACATGTTATATGCTTTGCTTGAGATCACACAGTGAGTTGGTAGCCTGGAATATGGAGTAAAGCTCAAGTCTCCTGTATCCTGGTTCATTGCCCACTCCACTGGATTATTATACTCCCACATAGCAAAACTGAACAGGTTTTAATAATCTGAGAGGGGCTTCTACATTCCTCTATGGATGAAACAGAAACAGCAGTTAATGTTTCTTCTCCTTCATGCTGCCCTTTTCATATGTTATGGTAATCATTTTGGTACATTAATCATGTTTTTCCCTGATTGTCTCTCTGTTTGTTATTTCAGCCCTCTGATTTACCATATTTACTCAAATCCAAATTGAATCTGCCTTCCTCCTGCAGCCTCTGCCCAGCACTGCTTTCTCCCTGCCGTCTCTGCCCCGTGTGTGCTGCCCTGCCCCTTGCCACCCGCTCTCCTGCTGCTTCTACTCCTCCACCTGCAGAGACAGTGGCTGAGTGAGGGGTGGAGACAAGTTGCTTTTCTTTCTGGAGCAGTGGCATGGAGCAAATTTAAGATAACCCTCTAATAATTAGATTCTATACATGGAAAATTACAACAAGTTTATGATTTTCTGTGTGTAGAATTTAATTATTGAAGTGTCGTCATAAATACAAATTCTTCTTGAATTTGGTAAATACAGTACATACCATAATTCACAACTGACAGGTTCAGAGAGGCTTTTTCTAAACTCCTTTACTTGCGTGTACATGTTATTTTCCTATTTACTGAAATTTTCAGTGGTTTTGGCTGCAGCTAAACCAGATGTGGCAGCAAATGATATACTTTAACACCTATTACAAAATGAGTTCTTCATTGGTTGGTCTTGATGACATGCGACTGGACACATTCAAACTGGGACTGGACAAAGATGCAGATTAACTATTTTCACCCCAATGCTTCACAGAAACATATATCCAATGAAAGTTTTAATTAGAAGGCAAAATAATTGTGTTGTTTTTTCTGACATGCTAAATGTGATGGAATAAACTTTATAGTTTGTAACAATTATGTGGCGAGAAAATCTCTCAAAATTATACATTATAGGGAGATTATCAGATGAACTGTATGAGACCATTCAGTGTAAAAATATTATATGGGCTGTTTTTAATAACAAATAAACCAAAAAAAAAAAAACCCCAAAAAAGGAATGTGTTCCACTGCCACACACTGTCCTTGGACTGCTGACAAAAACTGACAGACAGCTACCACAATTTGTTATGATTAGTATTTTCTGCTGCAGAGAGACCCAAGCCTAGAAGTGCATGGTTATAGCTAGCTGGGGAAGCTTGTACTAAGGCAATCTCAGGCTGCTTACTGTACTGAGTACCCATGAAATCCCACTCTGAAAAGGGGGAGGTGGGGGTGGAGATATCTTGGATTTACTAAGATAAAAGCTGAACAACTGGCAACCACATTTCAAGCTCTGAAGATTATGTTAGAAGATACCTTATGACTGTAAATATCTATTTGAGTATTATATCTTCTATCTCAGATTGATAAAGCTCTTTTTAAGCTCAGAGTAACTCATGAGATTTTCAGGATGGCCCATTCCTGTATAAAAATGCAAAATGTTGTGGCCTTTGTGGTTACAAAACTAATTTATGACTTACTGCTGTGGTGCAACAGTTCAGACCTCCAAGGTTAATGGTCTTCAGGAGGGGTAGCATTCTATGTAAAATAGTTTTTTTCTTAAATTAAACAACAGTCTGAGATCTATAGTAAAAAACTGAGCGTGCTAACAGGACTTACATTTTCTGTGCAATGAGGCCTCTGAAAGCATTTTACAGCCATAACATAACAAATGTTCATAACTACAGTGCCCTTTTAAAATGGCTGATCTGATCATGCAAAAAATTCACCCATGATAAATCAGCAATTAGCTGAAGACACTCTAAGGCAGTGCAGGGTTAATTTTGAGTGATTCCGCCCACATGCCACTTGCCTTTGTGGGGCTGGGCTGGTGTTTGCACTGGGGAGCACCAGCCCAGACCTGTCCCTGAGGCTATCACAGAGAGAATAGGGTCCCTTCCCTGTGCAGGGCGGGAGGGAGATGGAGGGAAAATGGGAGCAAGGGTGGAGGAAGATACCTCTGCTGGGGTCTTGCAGGGAGTCAGCCTGGATCTGCAGGGTGAGGAGGCTCCATTCCCCCCCACCCCTGCTCTATTTCCCTCCTCTTCCATGTCCCCCTGCCCCAGCTCTGGCTGTAGGAAAAACAAGCCAGCAGCTGCATGCTCTACTGTCAAGAGGCTTGGGTAGGGAGTGGAGTAAGGAGCCGCCTACATTGTGAGCCTATCCCAGCTCCTGCCAACACCTCAGCTGGGGTACCTTGCGGGGGCACGTGAGGCAGGGGGCTTCTTTCCCCCACCCCCTGCCCAAGCTTCTTGACAGGGGCAGCACACAGCTTCTGGCTCAGCTTTGCTGCGGTTGCAGCTGGTGGGGGGGAGGGCAGAGCGTCCTCTCCCCACGTCCAAGCCTGGCTCCCCCCCGAGACCCCAGCAGGAGTAGTTGGGGAGATGGGGCTGGGTAGAGGGGTAATCTGGCAGCCTCCTGAGTGGCTGCTCAGGTATCCCTGCTTGCTGGCCAAGGCCAGTGCAGGCAGGTTTGAGCCCTTCCTGACCAACAGGTGAACACATGTTGGATTCAGTGGCACTCTTAACTCATGGCATTTTGTGTAAATCATCATGGGTTAGAGTGCCTCCTGAACAGGCTGCCTACACATCTGTAGGTACCCTGAGCATGTAACGAAAAAGCATAAGGAAGCAGCCTACCTTCATATTTTTACTGTTGTATAACACTGTCACACTGTAAGCCTAAACAACCAGAATGCCTTCATGTCTGCTGAGTACATGGAACGACTTTTCCATGTTACAGATATGGAGTATGCTAATCATATTTATTCTTATGAGGTTTTTGACCAAGGCTTAAATTAAGTAAGGTGCTGAAGCACATGTATAACTTTAGACATGTGACTCATTGATGTTAAGTGGTTGTTAATGTGCTTAAAGTTAGAAGCATGCTTAAGACCCTTGTTGATTTGGGGCTTATAGTGAAAAGTAGAAAGAGTGATTTCTACCTGATTTTTTAGCAGCCTCTTTTGAAGAATTTGTGGCTATACTTAGCACCACACAAGAGTTATGTTTTCTTCCTTCTCCCGTTACCCTCATCTGAGCTGTTCCTCCATACCAGACTTGTTGATTAGCAGATATCTTTTTAGCAGAAAAAAAATTAATTGCTCACATTCCTAAATAGTAAAATATCACTGAACAAAATATCTAATTTGATGCAACATGTTTTAAAGATCCCTTCAAAACAAGATACATTAAATCAAAGAGCCAAATTCGACTTCCACTTAACACTGACATAAATCTGGAGTAACTCGCCTGAAGACAGTTTAAAAATGTCCAAACATAAGAGCCGGAGTGGGAAAGAACAATTAAATTGCATTAGTTTATTCAGTTATAATTGATGGAAGACTTTGTCCTAAAGTAGACATATCACAAAACAATGTAAACACCATGGATTTTATTATTTGTTTATATGGAAAATAAGTTGTCTAAATCTAATCTGTCTGTGTTTATACTTCATATTCATGAAACAACTACCAGATACAGTTTAGAATAACACGGTCTCCATTCACACTGCAGGGTAGCTGTGTTAATACATAGAGCTGCATTCAGGTACCTTTTAAAACTGCAGGCTGGATTGATTCAGTTTGGGTCAGAAGTAGGCAGACACTTCGGGTGGGACAGGGAAAATGACTACTGCTGAAGCCGCCCATCACTGAATGCCGCTGAAGTCCTATCTTCAAATGGTTCCCAGCCTGTGGGCTAGAGTATTGGCAGTGCTTAGCTTTTTGGGTCAGATCCTATTCTGCCTATTAGGTGCCAGGTGGATTTAGTCACCTCAGTGTCATCCTATTCTACCCTGCTCATATACCTGAAAACATTTAATGTGAAAGATGGATGGGCCCTCCTGCTCACTGCTTTTTTGTAAATTAGCCATGAGGTTAGGATAAAAATGTGTTTCAAAAGTGGATGTATTACTGTTTTTTCAGGGACAGCAGCACGGTGGAATAGGATCATACTTAGGCACTTAGGTCCACTTATGCACTTAACAAGTAGATTAGGATGTGGCCCTTAATCTGACTCTTTTGGAAAGCCAGCACTCTCATAAGTAAAGCACTATCTCACTGTGCTACCTCACTATTATACTTTATGCTTGACAGGACACATATTAGGAGCATCTCTTGATTAGGACTAAACAACCTTCATCAAAGTTGACTATTGAGGTCTTGATTGAGAAAAGCCCCAGTTTTGCAACAAGGACCCTGCAGTCAGCGATGCTTGCACTTATACTGCTGACTCCACATGGCTTTGTCTTGCATAAAGTATATTATAAATACTTATGTTGCTGCTATATAAATGAAAATATTCTTGTAAGCATGGATATATATTAAAAAAAACAAACAAACAGAACTTGTCCAAGCTTTCAAAGCAGAGCCAAAATGGAATATTTGTGGGAATTAACTCTAAGGAATGATTCTGGTTCCTGTCTTGCAAAAAAAGTGCAAAACAATGCAAAAAAAGTTTTAAAGCCACCCTTGCCTCTCCTTCTTCCTGGTCTATATCTCCTGAGACTCTGCCCCTAAAACTACACTTTGTGAAGTTATTTGCCTTAGATAACCAACTCTAATCTCCAAAACAATTCCTTTCTTTTTACTGATTCTTACCATATTCTCCAGCTGAATTGCCTAAGCACAAACAGGGGTTACAGGATCATGTGATGGCTTGCAGTAAAACTCAGGGAGCGCATCTACACAAGATGCTTTACTCCAGAGCTGACGAATTAGCTCTGCAGTAAAGCATTAGGGTGAAGTAAATTAACTAACTCTGCCATACTAGTACTGCTTGACATAAGTATTATCCTATGGCACAGTACTGACTCTGCCATAATAGTACTGCTTGACGTAAGTACTATCCAATGGCAGAATTATTTAGCGTGCCACAACACATGAGTAGATGATGACTGAAGCCGACTGGGGCATGAGGGTGCTACAGTACTGGGCTGCCTGCCAGTTAGCCCTGCACCATAGCACCTTTGCGCCCCTGTAAGCCCTTCTGCAACATGCTAAACTGGGAAGGAGCAGCTCTGGGTTGACAGGCTAACCCCCCAGATTCCCTACCAACTGGAGCTGCACTGCCCCAGCTCAACATGCCGCAGTCCTGGGTGCATGTGAAAGCACTGTGCTCAGGAGCAATATACTCTGGTGCAAACTGCACTGGAGTTTATTGTTTCGCATTAATAGCATGTGTAGATGTGCCCAGGTAGTTTTAGTTGACACTCCTTTGCTGAAATCAGTAGCTCACAGAGTCTTTTCTGGCAGTAGTCAGACTGTCATATTTGCTGAAATAATTAAGACTGCTGTATATGCTAAGTTAACATCCTTTTCCTATTGTGAAGTGGTAATAAAAAAAGTTGGGATTCAAATAAGGTTTTCAGGTTTACCTTTACAGTTAAAAGGTTAAGTTTTAAGGTTAACTTTTATTGAACAATGCATTGTATTTGGAAGATTGAGACTATAAAAGAAGAAATTATTGTTATGCAATAAAAAGTTATGTAATATTCCTGGGCTAAGAATATTGTGATATGATACACAACTACCAATATGATACTTTAGTGTACTTGAGTTCTTAAATATCCTGCTTCTATGTTTGACCCAGTTCCTGAACAGAGTTTATTGGAGCATTACTTCCCAACAATGAATGAAGTTCTTTTCTAATATTAATCCACTGAGGACAACCTGTTCTATTTCTTTCTGAGACAAAAGTTTATGTGATGAAGTGTGGGATTAGTTGGTAGTTAGTCTGGAGGGTTAGCATGGAAAAGAAAGGTTCCTGGTGCACTACAGGTTCAAAGAGGTTATTAAACAATGCATTTGTCCCAGGTAGGGTAATTCTTGGACCTGCTGATTTTCCTTCCTCTACTCGGTGTGCACATTAGCATTTTCAGTTGTGTCCTTGAGAATGCTATGATGCCAAATTTGCTGGAAGAAAATAAGAAGGAAGATAGAAAAAGAAAAAGATATACCAGAAGTCTCCTTGTGTAATAAATTGTAACCTACTATATATTTGATGCAGGAGAACAACCCAATTTAAATCCTTCTCTCCTCTGGTATCTCCCTACATTGCCAGGACCTGACTGCTCCATTTTGAGCAAGAAGAACCTGGAGTTTTGTAGGAGCCCAGCTGATAATTTGATCTGCTGAAATTGAGCTAGAAGTACTTCCTGCATTTACTTTAGGAAGGACACATCTACACATGCACCTGACTGCGCAGCTGTTATTGTGCAGTCCTGGTGGTTCATGGGTTGTTTTCGACTCTACTGTGCAGTAGTGTCAGTGTCATGGTTCATGCCCACTCAGTAGCTGAGTGAGGTCTAAGCATATGCATGTAATGTTAGCTAATCTATTTAGTAAAACCCATGCTCTTTTCCTACTCCAGATTAGACCTCAAACTGAATTGCATAAAATTAAGGTTGCAGGGGGGTTTTTGTTTTGTTTTTGTTTCACCTTTTTCTTAGGCACTTTTGGAGGGAAAGACAGAATGATTACTGTTTATAGAAGTAGTAGCTTAACACTTCAAAAGTTTTTTTTCTTTCCCTATGCCTTCCATATTAATTTATTCCTGATTTTGAGAAAACATTTTTTGGCTGAAAAATGATAGTTTTTGATTCTTTCCAAATGTAATTTTTCTGTGGAGGGAAGTTTCATCAGAAAACAAAAATGCCCCCTCAAAGCAATCATTTTTGAGATTTTTTTTGTTGGGGGGAGTGGAGATTCACAAATAAACCTTCTCTTGTGTTTTAGGAAATCCAGTTTAAAATTTTAGATATGGGAGCAAATGTGTGCATCTGAAATTTGTCTCCTGTGTTCATGCTATTGAACATACAGCTGTAATGACTGACTATAAGGTCCATTTCATCCATGTCTAACAACCTGTTATTATTCCATTGCACAAAATAATAGCAAATATATATGAACTTTAGCAGTTTTTAGGGGCTTTGTTTCCTAAAATGTTGCCTATTGGGGTTAAGCATTGTGTGCCCCATTCTGGTCCATACACACAGTCTCAGTAAATGGGTCTTGTATGTTTATGGACCTCTGTAGAACTGGGGAGTCTAAAGTATTTTCATTCACAAATGGGTGACCAGTTAAAGTCCCCCCTGTTTGCAGCTGCACTCTGTCTAATGACTCTTTGTATCACCTTTTAGTAGTTCCTTCCCTAATGTCAAACTTTATTTTAAGGGTCTGTGAAAAGAGTATTATACTACATGGAAGCACTTAATAATACACTGTGGGGACAGTGTCCTGTAGAGTGGTTTCTCTGCAGTCTGGTCCTCCCTTATTTCCTTCTCCATGGGGTGCATCTACACATGCTTTTACTCCAGCCTAGATTTACTGTGCAGTAAACTACTGCACAGTAAGGGGCTTAAGGAGAAGATTTTCTCCCAGTTCCCTGAAGCCCTGCAATGCACCCTGCCACCACTGGGGGAGCCCCAGGCTCCCCTTGGGTTGTAGCTCAGAGGCATACAGCAAGTACTGGGCCAGGAGACAGCTGTCTCCTGGCCCCAAGTAGCTGCCTGCTGCTGGGGCAGAGATGTCCCCCTGCCTCAGCAGCACAGAGCTCCTGGCCCTGGCTCTCTAATCAGAGGCATGGGGCTTGGAAAGATGTGTGGGGAAGAGGCAGGTCCCAGCCCCCTGTGCTGATCCCCTGCAGATAGCAGCTAACTCGCTACTAGCTGCCCCACTGGTAGATTGGGGCAGGGCACTGGCACCATCCCTGCAGCTCTTTCTCAGTCCTGTGCCTCAATCACCCAATCAGAGTATGGGGCTGGGACCTACCCCTGACTGTGGTAGTTCCCAGCCAGCCCAAGGCTGCATAGGGAAATCTGCATATTCAGCCCAGAACTGGCTGAAGCCTGGCTGAAACAAGACAGTACTTCCCCGCGCAGCCTGGGGCTGGCTGGAAACTGATCCAGTCAGGGGCAGGTCCCAGCCAGCTCCAGGCTTGGTTGGAAACTGTCCCCATGCAAGGAGCTCCCAGCTGCTGCTCCACGATCACAACTGCAATCACAGAGTGGAAGCTGGGGAGTTTGTTCCTTGCCCAGCACTCTGAGCGCAGCATTGTGGGGGAAACAGGGTGGTGAAACTGGATGGGGAGCAAGCTCTCCAGCCTGTTTCCCCCCAGCTCTGTGCTCATAGAGCCTAGTGGGGAACAAGCTCCCCAGCTCCTGCCAGGAGGGAGTTCTAGTGCCAGCTCCACAACCATGAGCCACTTCTGGGAGAGCATTGTCTCCAAGCCTGAGTTCAGCCACTGTGAGACTTGGGCTGGGAGACCCTTATGTCCCAGCAGTGGCTCCCTGACCACAAGGCCACTGCTGGAAGATCATTATCTCCTAGCCTGATCTCCATGACTCTTGGGTTTGGGCTGGGAGACCTTATCTCCCAGAAGCATCTCTGCAACAGAGGACCACTGGTGGGAGATGCTTATCTCCCAGCCTTAGCCCCGCAATTGCAGGGCTTGGGTTGGGAGATGAGCATCTCCCAGCAGTGGCTCCACAGTTGTGGAACTGCTGCTAGGAGATAAGGGTCTTCCAGCCCAACCCTTGCAGTCACAGAGCTCATGCTGGGAGATAAGGGTGTCCTGGCCCCTCACTCCCCAATCGCAATATCAACCAGTGCCTGCTCTCCTAAGGCTCTGGCCCCTGCTCCTCAATCATGATCTGGGAGCAGGGGGCTTGGAGCTCCCTGCTGCTGGGGCAGGGGGACATAGTTCCTGCCTGGGGTCCTGTGGTAGAGCCTACCCTGGCAGCAGGCAGTTCTCAGGGATAGGGAGCTATCTCCTGCCCCCTGGTGTAGGGCTGACCTGAAGCAGATTTGACTCCTGGCTATGGCACTGTTACTAATGCCAAGTAAATTTGCTACTTGCATTTACAGGTAGCAAATTTACTTGATATTAGGGAGATTTACTGTGAAGTAAGCATGTGCATATGTAGATGCACATGCTTACTTCACAGTAAACTATGTTAACTCACCCTTAAGCTTCTCATGTAACACATCCCATATGCACCAAAGCAGGGAAACAGTTTATCTGAGTTAAAGGCCTGATTCATTCCCTGAAGGAGGGGGAGGGGAGGGGGGATGGGAGAGCAAGGGACAAGGATAAGTAGCAGTTGGACTTATGAGGAGATATTCTTGAGGTAGACATTTTCAAAGTGATCAAACATAATCACAGATATATTTTAAAAAGTAGTGTTCTGGGTGTTTATGCATGTGCAAAACTGTGTATTCTGTGCCCTTCTGTTAGAGTAGGTTGAAACAGGAGAGGGAGCTCTTTCTGTACCATCTAGGAGTTGGGGGGCTCTAGGGAGTACTACATCTTAATAAAGCCAGAGAGAAAGAGGAGTTGTACTCCCTCTGTTACCTCTTACTTGAGCTTTATGCCTCTCTGAATTAGTTAGTTTATAAGGTGCCACTCTTCCCTGCCTTCTACCTTTAGTTTCTGTGTGTGTTATGTTTTAGCCTTGAACATTTGTGTCAGGGATACAATTGATTTCTGGAGTTAAATCTGCTTTGTGTTGCTAATGAGATGTGTGTATGAAGAGAGAGGGAAGTGCATATAAATGATAACTTTTGCTCTCCCTTCAAAAGTTAAAACCTCATTTTGCAAATCCTCCTCACTTGGCATTTGTATGTATACTATAATAATTGTGACATTTCTTTCCCATGGTTTGGACACTTATTTAACAATGAGTGGCTGTTACTTCTTTGCATCCTCTTAATCTCACTTTATTTCAAACACAGGGTAAAACTTGACTGTAAAAGAGTGGAAGAAGAAACTCTGAGAAGACATCCATATAGAGGTTTCATTTCTCCCCCCTTTTAATTCTCCGTGATGGTTTTTACCATTTGGAAGAGACATTTTGGCTGAATTAATTATCTTACAAAAAGTTTTGCCTCCCTCCCCCTTTTTTTACACAAGCATAATTTATATACATGGATTTTTTATTGTATGTTTTGAGTCAGCTGTGTTTATTATATTTATTAATCTTTGTAAACTACCATTGCTTTAATATGAATCAATCACTACCTTGAATGTATAGTGTAACGTTTATTTCTTTTACATTCATTCTGCTTTCACTAATTTGGTTTCACATGAATAAGCTTTCTCTCTGAAGACATTAAACACCTCTTAAATCTCCTTGTTTGCTTTATTCATTGTTTAGTTACACCTTGGTAAAGAAAAGGAACAGATATTAATAGAAAAGAAATTACTAACAAGGGTCTAGAGAACAGAGTTATGATTATCATAAACAAACCAGGGCATATCAGAGAAGAAAACCTTCCCACACTTCCATGCTTGAAAAACATGAAGAACACAGTATATGTATGGGGCTAGATAAAACTCTAGGCAAGAATTTCCAAAATAGCCTAAAGGATTTTGGCACCCCATTTCCATTGAGTCTTAATGGAAGTTAATTATCCCTTAAATATCCTAACTTTGATTTTAATAATTTATTTCTTTTTTTGTGTGATAAAGATTCCTGGATGCTTTTTTTCATGCATGAAAGGGAATGAATGATTTAGAGAAATCAAAAAGGCCTGGTAAATGACCTTCCAACAAATTCTTTCTCCATGAAGGTTCATAATTTCTTTGCAGATGGTAGATGGTCCTATTGAACTAATCTGGTGGTATGTAAACCCTATTTAGCCTGTTCAACACTTTTTCTGTATTCACTCTTTCAAAAGAAGAAGGTTTGAGGATACAGTACCTTTGAAGCAGTGTTCCTTTTAACATTTTACAGCCTCAGCAATCAGTGATTCTCACTGACATGCAGTCATATTTAATTTAATTTTTTGCTCATCAAAGGAATTTTAAAACAAATCATTTTGAACAAATCATCGACTGGAATATAAACACACCCCAAAGCTCTTAATTGGCAGTTCAGAGAGTCATCTCTTCTCTGCTAGACAGGATTGATTTAAGTTTTAGCCTGTTCCAAACTTTAAGTTGCTTTATGTCTTCTGCTAGTTTCCAATTTATGAATATGATTTTTGAGAAGCATCAAGTCTATCCTGTCAGTGACTGAATCATTCCTTGAAATAGGATGGCTTGTCTCTGTAATGGCTTTAAAATCTCTATTCCTCATCCATTTTCATTTTCCAAACACTGTTATCTTTTTTCCTTTTTTTTGGTTAAAGCCCTTTCTGATTGTATAATAATTGAGAAAAGGTGTTGGATGAAAACTGGCAAAACTCTCTCTGGTATCTGTAGGGACAGGATTTAAACTGAGAATACTGTAAACATACCTAGGCCTCCATCAGACATGGTTTTATCACTATTAATACCGCAGATTGATTAATTGTCACCCTTAGTTGATCCTGGGCTTCTTAAAATGTCACAGTCTTTTATTGGTCACATAGATCTTTAATGTCCCAAGTTCTTCTTCTTTCAATGTTCTGCCCTGAAAAATCATCAAGGAAGTTAAAATGTGTTGTTAATCTAAGGTCCCTGATTAATTTTGTGAATGCTGGAGCACAGAACAGATGTTCAGTGCACATAAACCAGTCTGAAAATGGCTGAAACCGGTTTGAGACAAACCAGGCCAAACATAGTATCAGACTTAACTGATTTGGGTCAAACTAGTTTATGCAATGGGGTCCCTTGCTGGTTTAAGATACATCAGACTCAGCCCGCATTCCAGCATGCTCTCTGGGCTGGGCAGGACTCCCTACTCCACAGCAGGGCTGGCCCCTCCCCTCTTCTCCCAGGCTGCAGCTCTGGCAGTGACTGCAGGCTGTTCCACCCCCTCCCCCTCACCACTCCCTGCTAAGCAGGAATTCCCCACTCCCTTCTGCCTTGCTGAGGTGTCTGTGTATTAGCTAGCAGACCACATGCTGGCTATGGTCCCTGCTGAATCAATGGGCAGAATCAGCAGGTAACTGGTAATGTCCATGTGTTGTTTTCTTAATGGGGTGATAAACACTGAGTTAAGGGTGATTAACACTGTTATCAGTTCCTTGCTGGGCTAATCAGAGCATCCTGTGGGAGCCTGGCCAGGTCCTCGTTCAGCTCATGCTGTGCAAGGGAAGGGAGGGCTGCTTTACTGACTTACCCTAGCCAGGTTAGACTAAGTAATTTAGTCTGCGGATGGCCAGTTTAGAAGGTTTTTAAAGATGGTTTGCTTTTGTATGTAAATAACTCTTTATACATGAGCAAAGGCAAAGAACAGTTTTTTTCTGACATTGTTACATATGCGTGGTTCACAAATTTTTTATTTGTGCAGTTAAAATTAGTTGGTTGATTTTGTATCCAGAACTACCAAAAATTTATATTGGCCTATTAACTATGACCTCAGCATAAAGTATTTGTGCAATTCTATTATAATGTAAATGTGAAATTCACTGTGTGTAAAATGCCCCACCATTGGTGTTATGGGCAGCGATAGTGTGGAATGTTTACTAAACTTTTAGGGATACATTTACTTAGGCTGGATGAGCTGGGACTTTTACCTTCAGTGGTTGTATGGGAAATCATAGATTTCTGTCATACATGCACTGTTTAATATCATGAGACAAAAATCTCATATGTATAAACTGATAAACATAGAAAAAAAGACTATCTTTTTCAAAGGACATATTATCAAATAACACAGTAAACTTTGTTCATTTTCTTTTACATATGCTATGATGAATATGAATATAATTGACATGCTTATGAAATACTTAATTTGCACTAAAGAAGTATTTTTGTTATGGTATTCCCAGTTAAATACATTCTCCATTTAAACATCACTACCCTACAATTTGTCATAACCAAAGTCCTAAATATTACCTGATTTTTGTGTCTGCAAAACTTGCTGTAGAATTTACTCAGTTTGCCTCAAAGAATACAGGGTAAAGTAAAGACTGGTAATGTCTCTGGGGTTGTTCAGTAATCTGTGTTGTGCTCTCTGCGTTCACCTAACCTGAAATGTATTGAAGAAGAAAAATGCCAGCTGGCTTTAAAGGGCTTGTGGTAGTTGAATCATGGCCCCTTTAAAAGGAGCTATTTTGCAAAACCATCTGGCATCTTCTAAAATCAGGAGCTGGCCTACTGGCTGATTCCTTCCAATTTCCAACAGTTTCAAGTGACATTTTTGTGGCCTTTAGAGACTTCAGGATATCATGTCTGTCAGGAATAGTAAAGTGTTCCATATTAGCTGGATTTCTTAGCTAACTTTTTATCAGTGATCCTTGCACAGAGCACAAGCATACGTATATATAATATATAATAATTGTATATGTAGGTTACTACCTGCACATTGTCAAAGGTAAGCAACCAGGTGTTGTCATTAAACTTCATGAATACACCATAAAACTTACAGGAGGAAAATAATTATATAATGAACCCTTTTTTGGAAATCTTCCCTTTTATTATCCTATGGAAATGCATACTTCCTTATAGGATTTATAACTCCATTGCCTTTAGTAATAGCCAGTATTTTTCCTGTAGACTTTTTTTCCAAACTAGCAATTCCCTGGGTAGGGATAGGAAGAAAATAAAGCAAAGTTTCTTTTTCTTCTTGGGTAGCATTCCAAGCTATTGTCAAAAGAAGAGACTCGGTTTGTGAGTTTTGGCTGAATGTCTTTTTGGCCTTCCTTTCTTTGTCTATGCACTGTTAGTTATCTGGCATCCTGGATTGGAAAGATTTAACTGGAGACACTACTGCTTAAGCATTTTAATTTTAAAATTCTTTTTAGGCATGGCTATTCTGTAACTGTTAGCTAAGAGGATTCAAAAGGTAAAACATCATTACTATTGTTTATTTTACTGATAGCTTTGACTTACTAAAAGCTTTTTCTTTCCTCTTCAATATTTTTTCAGTAGCACGACTTCCTAGACCAGGACAAATTACACTATATTTATCCAAATCCAAAATTACTTTGAATGTAAGATGACCCCTCAATAATTAGATTCTATGTTATAAATTATAAATTTTTTATAATTTTCCATGTTTCTAAATTTCTAATTATTTGGGGGTCACCTTAAATTTGTCCCCCAAATTTAGGGTCAAGGGGCCACACCCCTGCTTCTTTCCTTCATATGCCTGTGCCTGCTTTACTTCCCACTGGCCCAATGCCATGTGACCCCTGACCCCCCCATGCCTGTGCCTGCCCCTCAGCTTCCTGCCTCCAAGCCTCCCCTGCTACCCATCCCCTCTGCCTGTTGTCCTACCCTGGTACCTGTCCTTTCCTGCTGTATTCCTCCTCCATGCCTGTGTCTGTACCCTGCTTCCTGCCTCCCCTCCTTGTCCCCCCTGTGCCTGTACCTGCCCCCGCCCCTGCCCTTCTGCTGTCTGCCCTTCCCCATGGTACCTGACCTCCCCCCAACTTCGCTCCCTCCACCCCCTTCATCACTGTACAGCACACCCCCTGCCCTGATCATAAGCTATTGTCTTGGGGTAGGTGGTGGCTCAACCCTGATCCCCGGGCTGAGGCCAGAGGGGAGCTGCTGCCTCTCCTGGGCTGGTATTTGAATCTAAGGCAAGGCTTCTTTTCCCCATGTTATGGGTGGGGGGAGATCTTGTCTTGGATTTGAGTAAATGTGTTAATTACTCTAAAGAGAAGAGTTCAAATGTATTAGGACTTATTCAGTTATTATTTATAGAAAATTAGCAGCATACTCTGAGAAGAAGATGAGCTAAAACACAGTTCTCCATTTATATTATACAGTGTGTACTTTACACAAATAATTTTTCATATACATTAATTAAATTGAGATGCAAAACATAGATAAATAGGTGGGAGATTAACTCTTCATTGTGTTACTTTTACCTGTAATAATTTTAAAAAAGGTCTACAATATCTAGTCCTTTAAAAGGTAGATATTTTAAAAGCAGTAGGTTTTAAGAGAGTGATATCAAAATTCCTATAAATTAAGAACAGATAGGGCCTCAGGTAATTTTCTTAACAATTTGCAGGATCCATACAATTGTAAAACTATATCCATGAGAAAAAATAGCTAAAAATATCAATTAAATACAATCACAACAAGAATGTTTACACTCTCTTCATGTTGCATATACAGTGTAGCTTGAACCCAATATCTGCAATAACCTAGCAATGTGAAATGCAAAGTGTGTGCCTGGCTGCCAAGGTGAATATGATCAAAATTTTTGTACATGGATATTTGCCTGTTGCTTCTGCTATGTAACTGAGTTTATTTTTCATGCACTTATAACAGTGTTGCTGGTTTGAGAATGCATGGAAATTCCATGAGTAAATACTTGAACAATGTGCTAGACATCAACTAGCCAGAGGCCAGTGAGAAAGTTACAAAGAAACAGAACGGTGAAATTATTGGTCAAAACAAGATGTGCAGTGTCCTACTGTCTTGTGTTGCTCATAAGAGGAGGCCACTAATATCTATTCCTAGTGTGTTGACCAGGGATCCTATTCCTGACCTCCATCTTTAATAACAGTTTATTACTAGTAAGTGCGTTACAAATTCAGAGCTGCTCTTTCTCACAGATACTCCAGTTGTGCTGAGACAGTAGTTTCTTTGTTCTCTTTCGTATTCTATCTTTAAGCTTCAGCTTACTTTGGGGAAGGGTGGATATCTCCACTATTCTATCCTCACCTAGCCTCCTGGCCTCTTGAAAAAGAGGGGCAGTCTGTGCTACTGTACCCAGTGCCAGCTCTCACATTTTTTCCACCACAACTAGAATATCTGAAATATTTTGCAGCTGACCCACTGCCACAAAAATATAACCAAAGAATAAAAACGGAGTGACTCCTATTCCTTACTTGTCTATTAATTTCAAAGTTCAGATTCCTTGTGTTTTAGTGCCTTCAAAGTTTGGATTCTTGTCTCCTGTGCTTCCATATCACTTCGAATTAGCTGAAACTTATATTATTTCTGATCAAAGAATATGTTTTATATTTAAACAAAACTCTTGAACTATTACGGTATTATAAAATTGTGCAGGATCTCTGAGTTATTCAGCTCAAAGACATGGGGTGTATAGATTTATTGAAGTTTGCATAGAATGTATCAGTTGTATTTCCAGCTATCTATAGTTCATCACAATTTCTGAAGATCTTGAGCTGCTGAAGATAACAAATAATTTGTCATGAAATTTAGTTCTGAAAAGCTATCCTCAGCAGAAGTCAGAATAAAAAGTAGTCAGATGTACAACACAGGTGTGTAATATGAAAAATTTTCTGGTAGTGATGAAGGTGTCCTCTTATAGCGTTTTGGCTAGATTTTATAGCTCCTATTTCAGTTTCAAATCATCAGATGACTATTTTTGTTTTCCTTTAGTATGCTGTTGGAGCTCCTCATCATAGACAACTGTAGTATTTTGGGGTAGTCTGTAAAATAATTCTTGCCTACACAGCATTCCTGATCTGAGGATGGTGGGTGGAAGTAACAAAGCCATTTTTTAAGACGTGCTCTAAACTTAACCCCCTCACTTTACATAGGCTGTACGTAAATTTTGGATCTTACCAACTCCCACAGTTCAGCAGAAGAATTGGAGCCTTATGCGTATTTACTAGCCTTTAGAAAAAAATTTGCAGAGGACAATTGCCAAAAGTGATTTTTGCCCCTGGAAGCTTATTAGATCCACAGTCACCAGATGGTTTGGCGAGTTTCAGGATACATGCATGTTTCACAAACATGATCTATTTAATACGCACTGTCCCCTTCCATGCTCTGATGGAGGGAGGTAGAATATTTATGGTTGTGGAAACTGAGGTGTGAAGACTAAAGATAATATTTCCACACTTGGAAGCCTTGCAGCATGTCTGAAAAATCAGCCTGTTGTTGAAATATAGATGTAGGTGCCTAAATTTAGGAACTCTAGATTGAAAGCTATGTAATTTGATCAAGACTGCAAAGGCAGTAGGTGTTGGAGCTGACACTTGATTTTGGTCCTGCAAAAAACAAATCTAAAGTCAGCCTGGTTGGCATTTGGGGAAAAGTAGACAACTTCTAAGGTCCTGAAAACTGCAATTCTAGTTGTAAAGCATCCTTACATTGGGCCTGTATATTTAGTAAGAGAAGTGTATAGCTAGCACAGAGAAGCCAGAGTAGTTTCACTAAACATTACTACAAAAAAAAAACCCTGGGGTGGCTGTGAATGAGGTCTGTTTGAGAGTCTGTAAGTCGGGGTGGTTTTTGATAGCCACCATAAAGTGCAAGCATAGTATTTTGAATTTAGCCCCTAAAGGCAGAGGACCAATCACCCAGACACAACAGGGAGGCACAAGGAATGCTGATTTTATTAAGGGAATGGATAATCTCACTAATGGAGTGGCAGTGTAGCTGATGGAAGTGTTCCATGAAAGTGCTATTTGCAGAGATGCTATGGTGACAATAATTGGACTTCTTGGTTATGCTGATGATGATGGAAACCTCATCTCTTTTCTGCCCAGTTTTTAGAGTCAAACCTGCTCTTGGCTTCTATCAAGATATTTAATGTTGTGGGGAAGCTCAGAGATCATATCATGGAAGACGAGACTGCTTTTCCCTTTGTTTTTTCTGTCACAGACCAGTATGGCTCAATTCATTTTGGAGGTTCACTCAAAATTGTCCTGCTATCTGCCTTGAGAACTTATCAGTGTACCTATATAAGTTTGTATCCTTCACTTTCCCATTTTCCTGTGAGAAAGCACTTCCGTTTAAATTGGAGCAGCAAAATGTCTAAATTACCCAAGGTCAAACTCAGCTATGTTTGTGAGTTTGACATCCATAAACCCACTGGAACTTGGCTCACTTCCCAAGGCTTCCCATTTGACATCATATTACACATGCTGTGAAGTTATAATGTACTGTAAGTCATAAACTTAATGATGTCAGATTAAAGGGGAAATGGAGAAAAGATACATTTTAGAAATACAGAGAAATAATAGCCACTTTTCAAATACAGGGAAAATGACAGTATAAATCATTTTCTAGTTTCTGGAGCTGACAACCCTATTCTGCATGAATAAAAAGTGAACACTAAAAGTGTAATAAAGAATTATAAAATATTTTAGAATGTTTAGTATTTGGCAGTCTGTCCTATTAAAAAGATGTATACACATACACTTGGGTTTGCACTTATTCCTTCAACCTTTTTTTCCACTAGTCTTATACTCCACTTAGTAGCTTGAACAAAGCTATTAATTACAAATTATATTGATACACGAGGAATTACTGCAATTGCTATGAGGTATGTCCTTTCAACACATAGACACTTAAATCATTTTGGCAGAACTGGACTTCACAGATATCCAGAGTAGATGTTATTTTTAAACAATCATCAAAGTATTTAGGCTCCTTTTACGTTATAGGGAAAAGAATAAAATCGTTAAGTAGAAAAAAAAGTATTATTTTAGTATAAGATGCATTTATATATTTGCTGGAATAAATACTATGGAAAAATAAAGGCACAGTTATGGACATTGTGTTTAAATAATATTCTGTTTTATTGTACAAGTCTACTATAGACTGAAATATATTTAAGTAAATCTTCTGGGAAAAGACAAAAAAGTTTTTTCCAGAATCCAGTGTATGATGAATGGTAGTCTAAGGTTCATTAATAGTCTCATGGTATGCTTGAATATCCTGGATCCTTTCTTCAATAGTTATATTTTGAAAAACATCCAACATCTGTGCTACTACCAGGAGATTTGCAGAGTATTTCCAGTAGATCACAACATTCATTCTGGACTCAGAAAGAACCAAATCAATGAATGTTGAGTTTTGATACCAGTTGAATTCTTTTAAGATTTAAACTACATTCAAGTGCATGTAGTTCCCAAATTTTTAAATCATCAGACAGAATCATATATGTACTGTGTCTCACTTGAACATCAAATTTTATTGTGTAGAAACCATATATTAAAAAGGGAGTCTACCTCCTTGTTGTTGTGTCAGAAGAGGTCTTCTATTCCAGAGATCATGGACTGTCATAATGTGTATTATGAGTGTATGAATAACAACACAATTTACCTTCTAATGCCACTAGTACCCTGCGAGGATAGCTATAGTTTAATACATTAATCTTCAATTATAAATGTCCCTTCTGCTTTTCTATATATAGTCAAGCAGTTTAATAAATGAACATTTTGTTTTAGAAGGACATCAATCATAAGAAGATTTTCTTTCTCTCCAGTTTAAAAAATATTAAGTGTTTGTACAGCCATAGGTATACTTTTATAAGTAGTTATAATCCATATCACTAAAAAGTCAGTATTGCATATATTGACTAGTAGTGCATAAGATCAGTATTACTTTTTGGCTTAAGAGTTATTGCTTCCCTGTTTTAACTGATTTGCCAACCTGTTTCTTTATGCGTTTTTAATTATACATTAAAATTAGGACCACTGCCTTTTTGCAGTTGACTCTACCCTTCTTGCATTGCCTGCACCTTAGATATACAACTAAACAGTTCTTGCTTGTATACATGGAAAGGGCTGTGTAATAATTTGCAAAACTCCTAAATTATGTGGTGAAAAGCAATTTCCACACTTTCTTCCAGTGCACACACCTTTACATAGCAAGATTCAACTGAAATTTGGAGGGTTTTTTTAAGCTTGTTTTTAATGAACCATACCTTTCACATTTGAAGTATTTGGGCAAATCCTAGCTGATAAAACATTGAATGACTACCTACATCCCAAGAAAATGTAGTTTTCCTTCTTTTTTAAAAAAAGGCAGACTTCTGCATTTCATCACTGTCTTAAATATACAATGCATTGTAAGGAACAAATATGATTTTGCATTTTTTCTTTGTAGTTGCGAAGAAAACCATGTTGATTTTAGTTTCACATTCAGTCTATCAAAGGTAGGAGAAAGTTGACAAAAGTTTTGGAAACTTGATGGTGGCTAGCTTGGTTTTAGAGCTGTATCCTAAGAAAAGAAATTGTCCTGGGGAGGCCATTAGAAATTGAGTGTAATGAAAGAGAAAAATGAAAACTCCAGCTGAGGAGCTGGATGACAGTTCCATGGTCCAATTCCAATTAAAACTGGCTTTAAGAACTGTTGTTTTTAAGGGTGATGGCAAAGGAACAGCCCACAGTCTAATACCTGGAGACTTCTCTAACAAAAAAAAAAAATGGACTGTAAGTCATCCTTATTTGGCATAGTAAAAGCACAAAGTAAAATGTATCTGTAATTGCATAGCATTGTGATTTGACATTTGATATTTTAGGGGGCCTTCAACAATTGTTGCATAGTGAAAAGTAAAGCCTTTGGTAGCTGTAAGTCAGTCTATGGCAGCAATGCATGAATTGGTATGCAGAGATCTCAGCACCCTGCTATTTTTGTCCTACTTATTTGTCATGGTACTCTGACTTGAAAAGAACCTTGCTTCACTTCCTTAACTACTTCTGCAATCCTGTTTGCACGTTCCTGTTATACACCTATTAATTACACTACATTAGATGGACTGGTTGGTTCTTCTAAGTGAAGATTTTTCAAAGGCTGTTCTTTTTGTTTAATTGTGTAGAGTTCTGTTTTCAGGTCAGTTCAGATCTTTTAGTCATTGTAAATATAAAATAAAATAGCTTATTGGTAGGAACTGGTTTAAACTGGGGGCCCAGCTCACTAATATCATGGCCTAATCATGGTGGGGGCTGTCATTTTCATGCCTAGATTGTGGCGCTCCATGACTGGCTGAGGACATAGGTGACACGTAAGCGCTGCCAGTGGGGTGGCACAACTCTGCGTCGCTGCTACCAATACTGCTGCTGCCAGGTGCTGGCTCCAGCCAGGCTGCAGCCTTGTGCCTGCACCCCTCCATTGGGCAGCAGTCTGCCCCCTTGTGTCACCCAGACAGGTTGCCAGTGACTGAGGGGACAGGTTTTGGGTACTGTTTAATTGTAGCAGCAGAGGCCTTTCTACCAAGCCCATCCACCCCCTACCCTCTATGCCACTGGAAGAAGCAGGAACAGCAGTAGCAGCCATCTGCTCCATGTTGTTTCTGACAGGGAAGGAGGAAATTCCCTTTTTCAAACTGCTGTTCTGCTGCTGGCCAGTCGGCAATGAGTCTGACACTAAGCTCAGCATCAGCAGTGCTGGCTTCTGGAAGCAACCAAGAAGCTGCTGGTTGTCTTAAGCAGAAAGTCCTGGTGCCAGGTAGGGGAGGGGCTGTTTGCGTGTGTGCTCTTCCCCAACTCCCAGCTCCTGGTGCCTCAGTTTTCCCTGCAAGAGAAACAAACAGCCCCTTTCTTACTTGGTGCCAGGGCTGTCTGCCAAGGCAGCCCCCAGGTGCCCCCAACTCCCTGCGCCCCATTTTTTTTCTTCCTGGGGACCCCTTCCCCCTTCCTCTGGGGTACTAGGCTTTGGCTGCTGGTTGGGGAATGCTTTTCCCATCCTACAGCAGCCATCTTGTTGCAAAGAAATGCCACAACATGGCTGCTTGCTACATTTTTTTTTGTGAAAATCACTTAATTTAATGATTTTCATGAAAAATGCAGAATCACAATTTAAACCAGGCCCTACTTATTGGTTAGACTGCTTTAACTGATTTCTGAAAACTGGTTTATGTAAATACTCTATAATTTAATTTGTTGAAAACAATAAACTACTTTCCGACAGAATGAGTGGTAAAAATCGTTTGGTTTATTATAAATGTTTTTAGCTTCTTGTATTTCTGTATATATCCAGAATTTACAACATATCTCATTAAAGAAGGAAACTATTTGCACTTCATGTATTTCACATATTTTTGTTAAACAGTTGTCTTTTACTGGAAGAGATTCAGGTTCTGTATTTCAGCAATTTGGTCAGAAGTGTTATGAGCTGGTAGGTATTTCTAAACTGAGTAGCTTACCAGGTACTGACTTGATTAATTCTGCTATATTTTATTCAATTTAATATTATTTTTTAATAATCAAAAGTCCACAAAAACTAAAAAAAGTAACCTCTTTTAGCAAAACAGCCATTTGACGCTAAATATGGGATCTGGTATTCCCATATACTTTACATCCATGATTACCATTCTTAGACTTGATGTGCGCCAGTAGAGACCACAGAGTTTTCCTGTTTGCCGATAATGCTATGCAGGTATGACATACAATCAAAACGCAGCTTTCTTAGACTCTGGCAATGGCTCCTAACATGTTTGTCCTATGTTTGCTGTCTTCTGGCTTCTTGTTTGTTTAAGATTTTTCATCATTGAAGCAACCTTAAGTGAAGCAGGAAAAGCACAAATAAAGTGAAACTAAAATCTTGGTTTTCTTCTGCAGCCAGCGAAAAAAATGGTGGTGGCTTCAGTTTTGTTCCGATCACGCAGCATGGGTAATTTTAAGTAGAATTTTCTGGTTGCTTGTAGGTTTCTATGTAGAACAGAACTGCTGAAATGCAAAGTTCTTCTCCCTTACCAATATCTGGGAAAATGCTCAAAACCTCTACTTTCCTGTACCAACATGTGGGAAAGAGTGCAGTTTGGAATTTGGTTACAGGTCTCAGTATGGCCGGCCTAAGTCTTTCAGCCATTCATTTTGTATTTCAGAATGAATACATTTGAATGGGCTGCATTCTGCTCCCTTATAGATGCCTAAAAATACGTAAATGAAAGCTTGAATTCTGGAGCACAATTCCCAATTCCTGTACTCCAAAACTTTGTGCCTGTTATACCTATTTCCTGGAGTACTTTGGACCTGGTCCAGGAAATTACATGGGCATATGCTTAATTATAAGCATGTATTTGCATGTTTTCCTAAATGGGGACCAATACAAGGAACTGGTATGTAGGTTGAAGTCTCCCATTTGGGGTGGAAAGTAGAAGACATGCTTGTTCTTTTTTTAACCAATCTGGGAGCCTTTCAGTGCTCTAGTTGATTTCATTTTCTGATAAAATGCATGTATATCTGACAGTAAAATCAAACCTCTTATTTCCCTTAAAGTTAGGGTAATATTCAGTTAAATACATTTTGTTTTGAATTAATGCCATGTGTTATAATGTCTAATTAAAGCTTATATTAGAAAGTTTGATTTCGTGAAAGCTATTAAAATATTTAAAAGCATCCTTTTCAAATGGGAAAGTACCTATTCTTTTTTTCTTAATTTGGTGTGTTTTACTTTATACTTTTTACAATGAAATTAATTTAGTTACTTCAAAAATCATGTGATCAACTGCTCAAACTGTATTTATTGGCACCAACCCAGACCCCTGTTCTTTTTTTGGAACTGTTACAGCTGCAATAAATTTGATTTCACCCTTGATAATTTCTATAATATATTGTAACAATGCATTACTGATTTAACTCTGTTGCCTTTCTAGCTAGAAAAAATACTGTTTTTGTCATTTATAAATATTTGTTCATCTTTAATATTGTAAATTAAAAACAAGATTTGTTTGTTATCTACTTTTGGGGTAGGATTGAATACAAAATTATAGCATTCATGAAGCTGTTTCATCCAGTTCATAAGATATTCTTCTTAAATGGACATAAAATGAAATACATGTACTGTAAAGTAAAAAAAAATATAATAGGTATCTCCATATTTAAATGAACATATTATGAGTTCAATTAGGTAACCAGACTGCTGTATTTTTATTTTGTGACATTTATAAATTTTTTTATATAACTTTCTCTAGGTATCCTTGCTTCAGACCTGTAGTTCATTCCTTCCAAACCATCATACAGTCAGTGAGATCCATTAGGTACATTTTTTTCTGTTCAGTGACATCTTACTTTTGAAATAGACTCCAGTTTTCTTTCCTGTGCATTCATGCTAGACTCCCTGGGCTTTGCCAAGGAGATTCTCCTCTGAGGTACTTAAAATTTACACAGAAATGGATAAGGCATGAAAGAATGATAATCCACCATGTTTGTCAGTACTCTCTAATTTTCAGTGGTATATGTCATAATCATTATGAGTGGAAATGTGCACAACATTTGGACTTTGTAGCAATCCTCTAAATAGGAACCCCTGACTGAAAAATTAATACCAGGTGACTGAAATTTAGTATCCCAGGGCTTAGTCTAACTGAAATGCTAGGGTAACTTTAAGTGTTAGGACAGAAGCTGTCCTTCCCTATGGCTGTATAGCAGTACTGGAACCAGTCCAACTCCTGACTGTGCCTCCTTTCCTTGTCTCTGTGTTAAGGCATCTCTACCCATTTTTCACCTGCCTGGCTCTGAATACTGGGATTATACTGGTTTTCTTGCTTTTCACAACGTGGGTGCCTGTAGAGAAAAGGAGCAGCAAGATATAGAGCATTGTGAGAAAGGAGCTGTTCATTCTAACACACAGTCCATTTCATCTTCTGTGGGCATTAGAGCAGGTGCCTCAGGTCATCAATGTTTGCCCAGAACTATTAGAGATTGTGAATAAAGATTGCTGGAAAGTAATTCCTAATGACTGGAATCAGGAAGACCAATATTTTCTCTGTAGGAAAAACCTAGAAAAAATGAAACCACTGCTAAGATACCATTCATTTCTGAATTCTTTGTTCATTAAGGCTGAAAAATAAGGCAAACAAAGCATGAAACAAAGCACCTGAGGCACCTTTCTTCACCTCCCACCTTTTCAGTTCTGAGAACCCAGAATCCTTACTTGCTCCACTTGCTGCAGAGGAAGAACTATCTCATCTTTGTTCTGTAGTGCACTTTAAATAATTTAATAAGTTCAAGTGATTAAGACATTAAGAATTAAACTAGTGTCAAAATCAGCCTCTGATAATGAGAAAGCATTGCCCAAGTTTCCAGGTGGGCATAAAAGTATCTTACCTGTCCAAATACTCTCTTCCAAATGGGTGAAATTTGAAATTGTGTTGGAATTTACCTGGCTTCAGAACATATTTTTGAAAGCATTACACACAATAAAGTATTGCAGAAGAGCAGTACCTTGTGATATTTAAACATACTATGGTTTACTATCCAAAAACGCACCTCCAAAGTGGCATACATAGGAAGCATACATTATACTCAAGATCTTTGGTGTAAAAATACAGTCTTTTTTTGCTTAAAGTACTTGTCTTATCAGTACCATACTAACTAATGCATGTTAAATTCAACCTTTTTCTTTGATAACAATTTTTTGTTTAATTTGTAAGAAGCAGGGCTGTCAAACAATTTAAAAAATTGATCACAATTAATTGCATGATTAAAAAAATAGTTTCAAATTAATCACGATTTTAATTGCACAGCTAAAAACTCAAAATTATGTGCAGAAAAACAAAATTATGCAAAATTATGCAGGCATGTTATATGGTTGGGATGTGAGTGTGGGGTGTATGTGGGGAGGAATTTGTGAAGGTGTGTTGAGCTGAGTGTGTGTAGGGGGTTTGGAGCCCAGGAACAGCATGTCCCCACATGCCCTGACAGGATATGGGGTATTGTGGGTCAGGAGTAAAGGGCAAGCAGCAGGGCTGGGGAGGCTGTGGCTTGGAAATGAGGGGCAGGATATGGGCATATCACTGCCCCCCACACAGTCATATTACCCCCCCCACACACACACAGGTGTCCTCTTTTTAAAAATGAAATATAGTACCCTACAGGAATGCAACCCAGCAGTATGTACAGCAATGCCCAGAAAGTAAGTCTGTGGAGGGGAAGGGGCAGGGGGTAGATCGAGGCCCCCACAATGAGGGAGGGAGTGGGGTGGGGGTAGGGCTGAGGTGAATGTGGCCCCAGGGCCAGGGCGGGTTATGGGATGGAGCCGTGGGAGGCTCATCCAAGGGTGTTGGGGGGTACAGCTTCCCTCCGAAGTGGACATCTCCAGAGGAGGCATGGGGGGCATGTGCCATCTGGATTTGTGCACAGGGTGAGGGCAGCTGCAGGCTGGGGCTCTGTGCCCTGCTGCATTTACCCCGGGAGCCACATGACACCATCTTGTGCCTTGCACTAGCAGGCAGGGAGGGGACTCGCAACTAGTGTGCAGCTCCTGGAGCAAAGGCAGCAGAGCACAGAGCCCCAGCCCACAGTGGGCAGTCTGCCTCCACCTTGTGCACAAATCCAGGAGGCACATGCCCCAAGCCTCCCCCTGGGTTGTGCACAGCAGCAGGGAAGCTGTGCCCCTCCCATGCCCCTGGATGAGCCTCCTGTGGCTCTGTCCCATGATCCACCCTGGACCTGGGGCCCCATTCACCTCAGCCCCTACCCCTTCCCTTGGCCTTGGCCCACTTGCTGCCTCACCATGGGGACCATGGGCACCATCTGTGTCCCCACCCCTTCCCCTCCATACAGTTACCTGCTGGGTGTTGCTGTACATGCCACCTCCAGGCTGCGTTCCTGGCCACATGCATGCTGTGGCTGCTCATGGGCATGTCTGCATGTCTGTGTTCCTGTGTCTGTGTCTGTGTTTGTGCTCCTTCTGCACCCTACCTTCCTGCTGCAGCAGCCCAGAGCCCATGCCCAGGCTGCCCTGCAGTCCTCTGCACTGCTGCCTCTGCCCAGCTGGGTGGCCCAGAGATGGTGGTGATGGCGGCAGAGTGGTGTCCAGGCATGGACTCCAAAACCATGTACACAATTAATGTGTTAAAAAAAATTAATGCAAGAACCAATTAACATGTTAATTGTGAACGTTAATGGTGATAACATAATAAGAACTAACCTAAAAAACCCAGGAAATTTCTAATGAGACATTTCTGATGAAAATGCTGTCCTTAGCATTTAGCTGATGAAAGGAAAACTATCTTTTATTGTAAATGGTAAACAGGAAAATAGTTACACCAGTAAATGTGTTTTGTTATCCAAATGATACTATTTTATGTTCTGACTGATGCCAGTCAAAACATAGATTCCATGTTAGCCACTCTATCTGCTGGGAAGTATGGTGCTTATTTCCAGGCTGTCTTATTCATTTGGCATGCTGATGAAATAAATGCAGAGGTATTTGATCACTGTTAGATTTGAAATAGGCAAATTTGTTTCTCACTGGTATTCCATATCATAGACAAATTGAACTTCTCATGAATTTGTGTACTACCAAGAAGATTAGTTCTAGCAGTCCACAGAGAAACTATCTAGTCTGTGCCTGACTTAGAAAAAACTCTTTCTAAAGTATCACTGGACAAACCACATATTGAGACCAGACCCTTTTAGTCCTTGCATCTTGCTCTAAAATAATGGAAAAGATTACATGTGTAGTATTCATAAGTACATTATGGAAGGGAGAGAGTAATTCTAGGATTGGCAAGCTAGTCAATTGACTCAGTTGGCTAGTCAATTGACTGCACATTTTTGATTGGTCAAATATTACAGCAATTTCACAAAAAAACCCTATATTTTTGACAGACATATGATTTTTATTGGCTTTTAAACATTTTATAATGGAAAATGTGGGCTTTTTCTGTGTATTATTTGGAACTATTGGCATTTTTTTACAACTTTTACTGACATTTGACTGATCAGTTGATCAAACTAGTCAAATACCCAACCCCAAGTGTAACCTGGGTATACCCAAGGTATCCCGCACCTATCCTCAATCAGATGGGATGGGTAGGCAGGAGGGGGTGCTGTGAGAGGGATTCTGGAATTTAGGGTGGATCCTTCTTTCCTCTATAGAGTTAGCCCAGGCTCAAAGTTCTTGACTATATACAACTTATTGAGTTACAAGCATTTCTATATAAAACTCCTTAAAATGGATACAAATATACATATAAAAGTCTGTTAGCAGGAGGAAGTCTGCCCCAGGGAGGGCATTCAGGTAAGCACCCATGCCCCAGGCCCAGAAGAGGAGTGGATCCTGGGACAGTCAACCTGGCAGGTCTATACCACAAGTGAATTAGCTAATAAAGACATCCTTACAGAGCCCATTATACAGAATTAACATACCCAATTATATATAACACGTTGATGACCATAATCAAACCAACAATAGCAATAGATACAAAATATGAAGCTCAACTGTACCAGATATTAGGTACACCCTATCTGGGTTCCAACCACTTGGTCCCTCAAGTAGGCTAGGATCTTCTCCTCCTATGCCCCTTGCATGTCCCACAGAACCCTCCTCAGTGTGCATTTGGGATAACCTCCCCTCCTACCCTGGGGAGCAGAGGGGGGGAGGGCTTCCCCCCCACCCACTCCTCCCAGGTCCCTTGCCCAGGAGCACCTCCCCTGCAGGACCCAAGTTCTCAGTAACTCATCGTCCTTTCACTGCTGGGCCATTGATCTGGTCCCCACACCATCTCAGGCCTCCTGGAGTTATTGGCCTCAAGCTTGGGCCCTTCCCTCTGGGCCCTGTGCCCCACGTTGGGCACCCAGGGAGCTCCTATGGGAGCCAAGCCCTCACTGGCTCTGGTTCCCCAGCCTCACACTGAGAGTCTTTCCCTTTTTTGGGCCCTGCTCCAGGCACTGGGGCTCTTTTAGTTTAAGGCAGAGCTACACTGCAGGGCTCCAGATACCCAGCTGAAAGTGAGAGGCTAACTTGAGCAGACTTGAGCTGCTCTTTGGGTTGAGTATGTGCCGACCTGTGCACCATGTGGGGCCCGAACAGCTTCAAGCTGCTCCCAGGGCCAGCTTTCCATGTGCTAACCTGCATACCATGTTGGGCCCAAGCAACCTTGAGCTGCTTCCAGGGCAGGCTCTCCATGCAATGATCCATGCACCTCCCCACCTGGCCACTTGCTGGGTTTGCAGGCTCAAGCCACCTCAAGCAGCTCCCAGAGTCTGAGTGCAGTGCACTAATCTGTGCACCATCGAGGCTTAGGTGGGGTCCCAATGATGGTCTCTCCAGAGCTCCTGTCTCCTTGCTGTCCCTTACCGCGTCTGCCTCATGCGGATCACACTGCTCCTTTTATTCCCTCAAGGGGCTCCACCCCATGAAGTCCAGCAGAGCTGCAGTTTGCAGGTCCCAATTAGGTCTGGGCACTCCTGGCCCCCTCCCTTCATGGAAGAGGTGGCACCAGCTCCTCCCAACTCTTCCCCAATTGGTGGATGGGCTCCACCAATCGGAATTAAGAATTCTCAGCCCGGGACGCAGCGGGGCTTGGGTGGGTAAGTCCTCCACATAAGTAATTCCATGACAGAACCAGGTCTTCTGGGACGTTCTGATTATACACTGACTGGTAGATAGCCATAACACATAGTTACCATAATAGGCAGAACCTATTTTTCTTCATCCTGGTTGACCTTGAATCCAGAATGCAAATTTTTTTTCTAGATGTGTATTGGGATGGAAGAGATGATATCATAAAACAAAACTATGACTAAAATGTATAATGTATAACTCTGTATAACACTGCACATTGAAGGTTTGATATACAGTCCTTGGGTGCATAATTCTCATATACTTTAGTAGATGTTGCATGGTTATAAAGCCTGTAGGACCTGTTGAAAGTGCTAGTGTAAATGTGAAAAAAGTAGATTTTTTCAGCACTCAGAATAAAAGCTTAGGGAGAATGAGTCATGAGTCTTTTTGGAACATGTAGAACAGGAAACAGTTAGCAAGTTAAATTTGCTTTTCTTTAAAATGTAAGGTACAGGTGTACTTATTACAAACTTGACTATTTTTACTGTTTTTAAGACTGCCAATCAAACCACAATGTTTAAATTAAACCATTTTATTGAAAAGCAGCATAGTTAGGTTTCACCAAGTACTTCTGTTGTCCATAACCAACACCATGCTCCCCCTATTTCTAATGTCTACAGAACTTTCCTCATACAGATATCAAAACGTTATAAAGAGGCATATTCATTACATCAGTTCTGCAAAGTTCCTACAGAGGTTGTGGATAGGTTGTGGAGGGGATTACATCTGGTGACGTAAAATGATTTGGGACGGGGAAGGTCTCCTTTTCAGGAGTTTTCATAGCTACAGGAAGCTGCTAGAAATCATCAGAGATCATACCAGCTGCCTAGAGCAGAGGATGCAGTTCTGAGAAATTATCCCAAATTCCTAGAGCACCAAAGCCCAGATGAAGAAATATGTCCATTTGAGGGAATTGTTGTAGTTCTATAGGCAGCTGGATAAATCTGTGTTATCTACAGTGTATCCTGAATACATTGAAATGGAAGATTCAAGCAGGTCCTCTGCATGGGAGCCCAGGAGAAAGTATCTGAAATTGGAAGCCTTGTGGGCAGAGGTGATCTTTAGCCTTCAGAAGAGGTAAAGAAGAGCAAGATGAGATATAGGGTCAAGATGATCATTCAGCCAGTACAGAGCATAGGGAACAAGAAATAGTGTCAAAGTTTGGAATACAAGGGGTCTCAGAGAGTTCAGAAACCCTATTTTACAGCCAGGTGTCCTGAGATGAGTTTCCTGGATCTGTGACTCCAGGGATGCTCTTCCATATAAACTACTTGGGAGTGACTGTCTGCAAGAGTAATAATACACCAGCTAATGGACCTGTGTAATGATTCAATAAATTATAGAGTCCCCCACTAAACTTTACACTTATGCTGCAATTAACACATTAATCATGGCATAAATGGGAAGGGTGCTACATGTACACCCAATCTAAGGTATCATAAAATGGCAAACATGCCATAGAAATGTTCCACATACTATGTAGAACCATGATTTTTAAACTGTGTTCTGCAGAACCGTGGGTAATGGTGGAATGGGCTAGGGGGTGGTGCACCACCAGTGTGGGGCTGAGATACCTCTCTCCTTTTCAGCTCACAGGATTGGGGTAAGGGTGCCATGGCAGAAGTGATATGAAAGGGTTCCACGGCTTTAGGAAATTTGAAAACCACTGATGTGGAATGTTTTTATTGCTAGTTTGAATGGTGCCTAAAATTTAACATGTGGCCAGAGCCAACAATCAGCTGATGGTCCCAGGACCAGGATCACACCAGAGTCTGGAAATGGCCCCCATGCACTCCCTGCCCTGGGCCTGACAATCAGTTGATTGCCAGCCCTGGCCTCAGGCTGGAGTCAGCTGCAGCCTAAAGGGCTTCCCTACAGAGGGCTCTAAACCACACATCCAGCAGCTCTGGCCAAGCTTTCAGGTGCAGGGGATGAGAGGCTTCTAGTGGGGGGTTTAAAGTATCTAGTGAGGGAAGTCCTTCACTCCCCCTGCCAGGAGCCTCTGATCTCTGGCAGCTCAACTAGAGGTGCAGGGTGGCCTGGGACTGACAATTAAATGATTGTCTTCCCAGAAAGCCCTAGATGAACAGGGGACTCAGGTTGGGGCTGACAATCAGCTGATTGGTCCCTGGATAGACCTTGGTCTTGAACCAGACTGAGGGTCGTCTGGACTGTGGCTGACAGTCAGCTGATTGCTGGCCCCATGTGCAAGGCTGCAGCACCTGTTTTCAATTTGTCCTGATCTCAGGCTTCCCCTGTACTGGCAAGTAGCAATGAAGCATTTTGGGTTTGATCCTGATTCCAAAATCACATCCTATGCCATGCATGTGTAGCATAGCAGGAGATGCTGTTGTTTGGATTGGGGATCAGATCCCATTGTGCTTTTTAATGAATGTGTGCCAGGGGCCAGAATATTGCAGATCTAGTTTGATTCTTTTTTATTTGTTAAGATTTTTTTGGAGAAAAGTGTTCTAAAAAGAGAACAGAACCATCAAAGTCTAGAAGACAAAAGCTTACAGAAGGAGCCTCAAACAATTCTTTTTCCATCATATTATCTCACTTTTCTAAAGAAGCCTATAAAATAATTAAATTTATTATATAAAATACAATTATTGGTTCCAAAAACACCATGTGCATATTCTGAGTGGAGAACAGCAAGTGAAAAAGTTAGCTTTTTCTAAATTTCCCCTGGTAGTCTTCTTTTTAAAAGTTAATTTGTTAGATTTTAGTGCAAAGATAGAAAATCTATTATTATAGCTGTATCTCCTCTGACAGCCCTATTCAACGTAGAACAACAGAAAAGAGATCCGGTTTTAAATATTGTTCTTTTTTTTTAAATTCTGAATTGCAACATGACTTTATGTTGAAGACTTATTCCTCAGAGTGGAACTGATGTATATCAAAGTTTATAGTTATTTTAAGCTAAGATTCTAATCTGCAACCATATTTTCATATAAGAAAATATTAAAATAAACTTAGTACAATTAAAACTGATACCTCATAATAATTAACTTATACTTGAAGGGTATTTGTGCCCAAAAGCTTGCAAAGAACAATTTTTCCAACTATTTAGTTGGTCTAGTAAAAGGTATCCAAAGAATATTTACCCAAAGAACTTTGTTTGCTTATGTCCTTACACCGACACAACTACAGCCAACAACTCTGTTGGTTTTACAATTCATTGTGATACAGATATGCCAAAAATACTGCTTTTTAAAAATTTCAGATGCCGAAAATTTCTGTGTTTTGGGAAATTAGTGATGCTTTATTAGGATATTAATTTTGCAAAGGGTAGATAGGTTTATATATGTGTATCACACAAAAGTTTGTGGTTTATGGTTTATAAACATGAAATTATGTAAGTTTGTGGAGTTTTAAAAATTGTATATGGACTTTTTAGGAATCAGAACATTAAATATTAAGCCAGTTCTTTGAATTATGTTGCTATGCTGCTGTTAATCACATGTTCCTTTTCTGCTACATGTAGTAATCTAAATAAAGGACATGTATGTTCATGGTCTATTGCAGGAACAATGCTGTGCATTCAATATTAATAAAGATGCAAGGATGCCCTGCTTCTTGATATATATGTGCAACTTTCCCCCACAATCAGTTTTATTCTATGGATCCATGCCTGACAAAGAATCTAATTACTTCATAACTAGTTTTTTGCTATATTTAAACTGTACTAACTTTGAGGATTGTATATGGAGATGTAGGAAAGAACAATAGATTTAGAGTAACGTAAAGCAATGAAAGAACTCTCCTCCTGCTGCAAACCCCATTGAAGTCAGCAAGAGTCTTTCTGTTAAATTCACCAGGCTTTGGATCATGGCCTAAAGCCTCAGTTCTGAAAGATTTCTGCAGTATTGATGCGTTTAATGTTAAGACAGATGGCCTTAATTTTGGATGGACCTTGGGTCAAGGGTCTCTTGCCCTGACTGGGGGCCTGGCTCCAGTTGGCCTTTTCTGCATAACCTGCCTTCTTTGACTGCTTGCCTTTGAGGCTGATCTTGGGCTTCAAGGTGCTGGGTCTCCAGGCAGGAGTAAATAGTACTGTGATGGCATGGACTGGCTAGCCACTGTTGAGGAAGGGGTTAAAGAGAGTTGATAGGCTTGTTTGGTTCTACCCTGCTATGCTTGCAACCAGTGCTAGGCTTGTAGGTGGCCTAGCCTAAGGGAAGGGAGTCAGCCTCAGAGGGAGGAGGACCTGGCTCCTGATCAGACATCCTTGGAGACCCAAGCTATGCATATCTCCAGGTCAATATAGGTGCCTGGGTAGATTGTCGTCCATGGAACATGGAGCTACCCTGGTGCCCTGTTACATTTTGGTGGAGAATATGGGCAATTTAGGAATACTAACCCCTGCTATGCGGGAGGTTTGAACAGGGCAGGGCATGGCTAGCCACTTCCTCACTTTGACTGGATAGACACATCCCCACCAGTGGGTAGCCATCACCAGTGGGTCCATGCCATCACAGTACTATTTACTCTCTCCAATTTGTTAAATCCTAAGTTTAATGCTGCTAATGGTTTTTTTATATTAGAACTGTAGTTTGAAGTTGAGAAGGGAAGAGAAAGTGCTATTTATTTATTTAATGGAATAAGAAAACTTGCAAATTTTGACTTCCTGTGTATTTCATGCATTTAGAAAACTGAAGAGAGACATACGGTTCAGAAATAAGAGCTTTTTATCGCAACAAGCATTGTAAACTGTCACTTTTTGTTAAAGGAGGGAAGCTACCTTGTTACTTCTTAACTAAATAATGACTTAAAACCCTTAACATTGATTAAGATTTCCTTTTTTGAGAGAGGGTTTTGTGGGATAATATGAAGTTTAAAATAAAGGGTGTAGGGAAAAATAGTACAGTAAGTACTTTGCGTCTTGTACTAAGCTCTGACACCATAAAATGTAGGAAATATGCAGTTGATTTCCTTAGGAGAAATATCTAGCCTTTTCATAGATAACTAGTCATAATTCAAACTTCCTATTCCCCTAGAATTAGATCTACAAAGGGGATCTGGTAACCTACCTGACATGTTATGCATTTAACTTTATCATTTCAGGTAAACCTTGCTAAGCTTCTGGAAACCACTTCTCAACTGCTGCTTAACTCATTAAATACCTAAAATTCTTAGGTACAGTTACACATTGATGCATCTAACTTCAGGTGGCCTGGCCTCTACCATGCATTAGATACCTCAACTTCCTATACAACACATAGGGACTATCTGACAACATGATCCAACCAGTCCTCGCTCTAAGCTGGGAGCCATCTAAATCCACTCTATTTTCTGTAGAGCCTTGTCACGGGATGGGCTCCTTAAGGATGGCCGTGTTCTTCTAAGGCCCCTTGACCATGCCAGTTTGGCCCGATGGGCACCCTCAGTTCTTGCCTGCCACGTCTTTGATGAAAAATATGAAGGCTGCCTTTAAGTCGTCTTGGACACGGTCTGATGGACTTACTGAATCCCGCAGGTCCCCGGACCCCTTGTGGGTCTTGTTTCACAATGAGTGTTTTGGGGGGCACCCTAGCCTTATGGGCTATATGCGTGGCTCCAACTGCCTCTTTACCATGCCCCAAGCCTCGCAGATGGTACTGGCATTGTCTTGTCTCAGCCTCATTATAATTCAGCCCCTTGTCCTCACTGGGCTCTCTGCAACCCCTCACTAGCACTGTTTGTCCTCACTGGGTTCTCTGCAGCCTTGTCTCTGCACCCTCACTGGCGCCGGGGACTCTGTGCCCCAAATGCTGTGCCTGCTGTGGCACCGGGGTCTCTGTGCCCCAAATGCCATGCCGTCTCTGGTGCTGGGTCTCCACTCTGTAGTGGGCCCCCAATGAGGCTTTCTCCTTCCCCAAATAGCCTCACCCAAAACACTAGTCTTATAAAACTACAAACAAAACATAAGCCCCTGAGCTATAATTTAATATAGGCTACTGAAGGTGTGCTCTGACCCTTTACCATTACCCGAAGCACAGGTTAGTCAGGCCTCTTTCCCTTCTCATTCTAAGAAGGCTCCTTCACCCTTAGCCACCGGCAAAGAACTGCCTCCCTTAATTTCAGTCTGGGGTTTATATGGGCCCAAGGCCCTGCCTGTTCCTGCCAGCTGACCAGGTACAGGTGCTGACTAATTTCAGCCTTATCCGGTTGCCATGGTAACCTGCACCTGGGCTCCTGCCTGGCTCTTTGGGCTTTCCCCAGGCAGCTTCTGCTCTTCTAGGAGCAGGGCAACTTAGTGCCCTGTGACAAGCCTGAATCTAGAGGTATGCCATAGATGTTCTCTGAGAGCACCCATGAGATTGGGATGGTAGGAGAACATGCCAAGTTTCTGGATCCTGACTGCATAGGTGTCAGATAGGTGAAACTGCTCAATCCTGTTCAGTTCAAAGGGCTTTTGGATATGTGAAGAAGTAAATGTATGTGTCGGTGCCTGGGGAAATAGAAGCTGCATAATAGAGGTTCTTGTGGAGTTTAAGTGCCTCCACTATTTATCTATCGTGGAGGAGATGTTTTCAAGATTGCAGTTTTGCACTTAGGTAGCTGCATTTTATATCTACATCACACTTCAGGTACCTACCTTTCTTTTTTTTTTTTCTAGGATATGGCTCAAGGTACTTACACTTTTACTGGAAAATCCTGTAGGTGCCTAAGTTTCTATTAGTGACCATGCAAAAAATTCCTAAATCCTGTTGTCACCCAACTGCTCAGCGTGTGAAGTCCTGATAAGATTCTGAAACTCAGTGCTCCATTTCCTGTATCACCTGCAGGGACTGATCAGATAGGTATTCTCAGAGCACACTTATCAGATTTAGCCTTGCACAAAAGATGTGTGGGACTGACATTTTCAATCTGGCCAGGGTATTGAAAGGTATGTATCTGCCCCACTTTGCTCAATAATCCAGTAATCATGGCAGTCATCTGAGACACGGGAGAATTAGACTCAAATCCCTGCTCCACATCAAGCAGAGTGGGGATTTGAAAGCATGTCTCCTGTACCATGGAGAGTGCACACCCACCAGAGTGGGGTAGGATGTAGGCATGTCTTTGTCTGTCTGTCTTCCCCTCCTCCCATTTTTTCTTGCAGCAAGGCTGCCTTGGCTGTCCTTCACATTTTCTGATGGGATATTCAGGCAGCCCCACTTCAGCTATACTGTCTTTTGTAATTCCCATTCTTGGGTACCCAACTCATGCTATATAGGGAGCCTGGGTGCCCCACTCAGGAGTGAGGATTCCTCTATGGCAGAGAAATGCTAAGTCCTA
>NW_017729026.1:1496899-1500240 GCF_001723915.1 Gavialis gangeticus | reverse complement strand
ACTTCAGCGATACTGTCTTTTGTAATTCCCATTCTTGGGTACCCAACTCATGCTATATAGGGAGCCTGGGTGCCCCACTCAGGAGTGAGGATTCCTCTATGGCAGAGAAATGTTAAGTCCTATGACACCTACATTGTTTTGTGGCATTTGTCCCTGGTAACAAAACATTTGTAAAATTGATAGTTATCCTGCAAAAGCATTTGGTGTTCTGATTGGCAACCAAATGTATTGCTAGTAAGTGACTGTTAAGCAACTTGTAATAGCATTTGTGTCCTACAGGAGTAGGGGCAATAATGAACTTCCCCTTTAGAGTTTAATGAACTCTAAAGGTTTCCATTCCATTTAGAGTTTTTGTTAACAACAGTCCTCCAACAGAGCTTGAATGTTTTGAGTAGATGGGGAACCCTTTATTGGAGTTACAGCTTTAGCCCTGAAAATGGAGGAGCTTCTATTGAGAATATAATCCATAAGGACAATACTCTAGGCTTTTCTTCAAGGGAATGGCTTAAAAGGATCTTCTGTGTAAAGAGCTGTTTAAAGTGTAGGGGGGATAGATTTGCATTTAATGTTTTCCTCCTTTGATGTAATTATGTGTTTTTTAGTGATTAAAAACTTCAGCATGTGTGGTATCCTCTTATACTGAATTCTCCTTTAGAAAAGCAGTAAACTTCCCCAGGTTATGACTGAGAAAATTTAGCTACTTATGTATAACACTGTTAGCCTACTGATACCTGCATTGGCAGGACATGCTGCTATCACAGTTGAAGTCCATCATTTTTCATTTAATTACACATAAATCCTTTAAAAACCTTGTGGGGTTTTGTTCAATATTTAAGTCCATTAGGAGAAATATAGCGTTGGAAAAATGGTAAAAAAACCCTATTTTTATTGGCTTTTAAAAACTTTTTATGGAACTATTTAATTAATGTAAACACTTTTTTCGGGGAGGGGGGAAGATAGTCTGTTGTTTTATGAAACACCCTTGTCAACTTCCGCATTGTGGCCTCTATATCATGGGTGACTGTTCACTTGCAGCATGCTATCATATTTACTTAAGACGAGGTTCCAACCCCAATCAACATGGGAAAAAAGCCCCTTCTCTTCCATGTGCAAGGAAGCCACATTAAATACATTTTCTATCTTTTTCCTGCTACTAAAGGAATACTTATGACATTGGTTAAATGCTGCCAACCCTGAGCATAACTATAAAGTACATGGCTCATATTATGCAAGCATGCTGAAGGGAACTTTGTTTGTATATCTATTTATTTTTGTGTGGCCCTTAAAAAAAAGGGCAGTTGCTCCCTTAGGAGGGAACAGGCATTAGGCGTGGAACCACAGCAATACTAGGCTGGTACTTGAAAAGACTGGAGCAAGCTCCAACACCCTGCCCTGATACCAAAACTGCTAATGGGTAGGTTAGTGGAACTCATCTGACTAACATATATGGTAATGCCCATTGAGTGCAAGTGCCATGGCCAACCAGAGGTAATGCTGTCCTGGATCTGGTCTTGGCCAAGGGAGATGATCTAGTGTGTGACTTGAACATTGAGGGTAACCTGGGTGACAGCGACCATGAAATTATCAGTTTCACCATCCACTGCAAGGTTGACAAATCAACCAGCAGGACTAAAGTCCTGGACTTCAAGAATGCTGACTTGGACAGGCTTAAAGCATTAGTAGGGGAGGCAACGAGGGACCAGGAGAGGAAGGCAAATGGGATGCACAAAGAGTGGTCATTGCTTAAGGACACGATTCTTGAAGCACAAAAGAATACCATTTTTGCTAAGAGGGAAGGTAGCAGGAGGGCTGGCAAGCCCTCCTGGCTTAATAGGGACATTGCGGTCCTCTTAAAAAATAAAAAAGAGGTATACACACAGGAGAATCTAGGAACGGTCCTCAAGGAGCACTATACTTTAGTGGCCAGCACTTGTAGGGAAATGATCAAGGAAGCCAAGGCATCAACTGAGTTTAGATTAGCCACGGGAGTCAAGGACAATAAGAAGTCCTTCTTTAGGTATGTAGGCAGTAGAAGGAAAACAAATGGAAGTGTGGGACCCCTGCTTAACACCTCGGAACAGCTGGTAATAGACGTTCAGGAAAAAACAGAGCTCCTGAGTGCCCACTTTGCTTCGGTATTTCACAGGACCATGTGGAAAGCCAAGTGAGATAAGGCTCATAGGGGGCATGCTGGGATTTACAGCCTCCGCACTGTGGATGCTGAGTGGGTGCAATACCAACTAGAAAAGCTAGACATTTATAAGTCAGTGGGACTGGATAGACGTCATTTGAGAGTGCTGAAGGAGCTGGCTGAGATCATCATGGAACCCCTGGCAAAGCTCTTTCAGAATTTGTGGCAGACAGGGGAAATCCCTAAGGATTGGAAGAAGATGAACATTGTGCCCATCTTTAAGAAGGGGAAGAGGGAAGACCTGGACAACTATAGGCCAATCAGCCTAGCCTCTATCACAGGGAAAATCCTGGAAAAGCTCTTTAAAGAATCTATGTGCAATATGCTTGCAGAAGGTAAGTTCCTGAACAACAGCCAGCATGCCTTTGTCATGGGTAGGTCTTGTCTTACCAATCTCATCTCCTTCTATGACCAGGTCTCTTGCCACCTGTACATGGGAGACAAGGTAGATGTTATATACCTAGACTTCCAAAAGACTTTTAATCTAGTACCCCATGATATCCTTGCAGGAAAGCTGAAAGATAGTGGGCTCAGCTACTTAATGGTTCAGCAGGTGGGAAACTGGCTACAAGGTAGGACCCAGGGGGTTCTCATGAATGGATCCATGTCATCTTGGCACAAAGTGGCCAGTGGTGTCCCTCAGGGGTCCATTCTTGAACCGGTACTTTTCAACATCTTTATCAATGATTTGGATGGGGGAGTGAAAAGGTCACTGGCCAAGTTCATGGATGACACCAAGTTATGGGCAGTGTGGCCATGCCAGAAGATAGGTTGCTGATATGGGGCGGACCTGGACAGGCTAGAGAGTTGGGCAGACCAGAACCAGATGAAGTTTAACACTTCCAAATGTAAGGTGCT
Source organism: Gavialis gangeticus (assembly GCF_001723915.1). Taxonomy (NCBI): domain Eukaryota; kingdom Metazoa; phylum Chordata; order Crocodylia; family Gavialidae; genus Gavialis; species Gavialis gangeticus. Next base: position 1,497,191 of record NW_017729026.1, on the reverse strand, counting down.
CCATCTGGGGGCAAACAACCCTCAACATACATACAGGCTTGGAGGTGAAAGCCTGACCTGCACCACAGCTGAGCAGTTAATAAGTCAATGGTGCAGCAAACATCTTGTGTAGATGTGCCCTGTTTGTACTGTGTATAAGCAGGTGCCAAAGTGCTACTTAACAGTGTATTTGTGGAGTACCTTTGTTAAAATTTGTGGCAACTTCAAAAAAGGCAAAATGTATCAACTTCAGATGAATTAAGTCTATGGATACTATATGAAAATTGCTACAGCTATGTTTATTTCAAGGTCA
>NW_017729026.1:1487589-1496579 GCF_001723915.1 Gavialis gangeticus | reverse complement strand
ACCTGACACCCCAGACTTTTCTCTGATGTAGCAGTGAGAGGGAGACAAGTTCAAGACAGACCTCCAATAATTTGATTATGTACCTAGAAAATTACATCAGATTTATACATTTTCTATATATATAGAATCTAATTTGGGTGGGGTCATCTTGTAATCAGGGTTGTCTTATATTCAAGTAAATTCAGTAAATTAGAATGCTCCATCTAGTTCTTTTCATTAGAAAGAAAGAGCTGCAGATGGCCAATGGGCCACTCGTGCCTATAGAACCGGCAACTGAGGTGGCGGAGGCACTCTCTCGCTGCCTCTTTCCTCTATCTTTGCCCTCCCATCAACTTCTTCCTTTTTAGCTCCCTCATCCTTCCCTGCAAACTGAAACCTTAAGAAAACCAGGTAAGAATCTAAAATGAGCTGTCAGGTAGTTCTTTCTAACCTACATAATTTTATAATTGCCTGACCCCCTTTTAAGCTGAACTCAGAAAAGTAGTAGTTTCCCTTTGTTGCCCCAGTACATCTTGTTCCTTAGGCGAACATAGACAGTAGAGTTTGCCTTTGCTTTATAAATATAATACACCTAGTAACACTTTTTTTAAATTGCCAAGCGCCATATCTGTGTCTGTGTCATCCTCTGTTATTGCCATGACAATAGTGCAACAGGAAGCTAAGCAAACAGGTGCCAGTCCTGCTGGTAAAATAGTAGAAATCTGTTAAACAGTATACCCTCAGCACTGAAACCTTGCAAATCTGTGTTATCATCAGCATTATTTAAAAGATGGCACGAATAGTGACATCTGGGAGCCAATTCATCATTTAATTAAATTATCCTGTAATGAAATCTTCCATAATGAGATTAATTTTAATTATTAATTAGGAGCTGACATGGGCACAAGCAACCATAAATAATAAATGAGAGCTGTGTCTGCTCTATTTCTAAGAAAGGACCTACTTTGCTGCAGCAGTGCTTTTTATGAAGGTATGCTGCCTTTTTGCACTTCCATAATCTATGTTGCTGAGTTGCTTTTCATTTCAGAGTATAAAGACAGGGTATTGAGAGGGTATTAATCAATGTAATATATGTCCAATATAAGTTATAACTGTGGATTTAATTCAGTGGTTTAATAGTAACTTTTCCTTTTTTCAGAAAGTAACTTTTCTATGAATTTGGCAGTAAGTTTTAATTTATTATATGTAAATTAATTAATTACATATAAAGGATTGCATATAAACTTCATATAAGAGAGAGATACTGGTGTTGTTATTTTTTTATCATATTCATTCCCAGAAAATGTTTGAGGCACTTTCTAAAGGAGAAAAATGATAACTTTGCCTTTTCGTACTCAAAGGTACCCCTACATTTTGCTAGAATTTCTATATTAATGGACATTGTGTCAGTATGTGCACCATAAAGGCTGGGGGTAGCTGTAGAAAAGTTCTCTGAGAAGCAGTGATGATACAGAATAAATAAGCCATTCAGTGAGCTTTAAGCTTCTACTCTGAGTGAGGTGAGCCCCTTTGCCTTTAGCAGCATTAATTAAAACTGACTGGAACTTGCTAAACTTAAACTGGCACAAGGAAACTGAAGTTGATTATTGGCTATTCACAGTTCTGTTACTACTTCAGCTTTCTATGGTACCCACATTACCTCTCAGCTGTACCTCATTTCAAGAGCTGTCATTCATTTTCTTTTCAGCATCCTAAAAAAAGATCTGGATTCCCCTCTGTTGTTGTTGTTGGAATTAGTTTACATCAGAAAGCATCATGAGAATAAAGTTATAAGAAGAGTTATTTATATTCAAGCAATGAATCTCAGAGCATCTAAATGCTCCCATGGGATTGTTATTCTTGTTTGTTGCACCTAGTTTGTGCCATAGTGAGCCCCGCATTTGGACTTCATTAAATTGAGAGGCACAACTGTACTGATAAGCAGATTGCTCACTGTTCAAGGACTTCATTCCTTTTTCAGTGACCATCAAAAGCTTCATTAAATGTCCTGTCCATTTTGAAAAGTGCTATGTGTGGTTTTCTTTCGGGCCTGCTTACAAATTCTCTCTGTGTGCTATTTGAGTGGTGGCAGCACCCTTGTAGGGAGGGAAATTGCTGCTTTCTCACATTTCAGGAGCTTGGGAGATGGAAAGGGAAGAATGTAGACAATTCTTAAAAGAGGTTTAGATCATGGCTCTATGAAAGTCAACAAGAATTTTGCCTTTGACTTCAGTGGAATCAGAATTTCACTTTTGGTGCCCAGTCACACAGAGATATGTCTTTTGTCCAGCCAGTTTGCTATACAACCAGCAGCTGATCAAATTCTCCGGTAACAGAGGACTTGCCTAGCTAACATTTCAAATTTTAACCTAGAATAAAGTGTTATATTGCTAGAAGTGGATCAGCATTCCCTTCCCCTAGGTGATTAGAGTGGATGGAAGACCCTAGTACTACCTTACTGTGGTTGATTTATTCTCCCTACCCCTCACTCCCATGCCAACAGAAGAACAGTGCTGTTTAGAAACTCTGGGCTGAAATGATTCACATGACCATTTTTTTCAGCATTGGATGGGTTTTTTTGCTATTCTGCTATGCTTGCCAGATGCTTATTACTTAGATCACAAGAATTTCGAGGGTTAGGGGAGCAATTTCCTCAATCACTTCTCTATACCAAATCCATTTGGACTGAAGTTTTTTTGTGGATTAGACTTTCACTCAGGATTTGCAAAGAATTGCCCAAAGGGGCTTCTAGGTGCTAGTGTAATAAGACAATTAATAATGTTGTTCAAGAAAAAACTGTCTTTTTAAAACACTGATTAAACCATTACAAGCAAATCATTCCTCCTAAGCACAAATTGCAATATTTTAAAAAAGTAAACACTGAAGATACGAAACAAATTAATATGTAATGAAACCAAGAAACTTCAATTTTAGTACTATTTTTCCTTTTTAAATCTGAATTTAACTTCATTTTACTATAATCTCTCAATTTTTTTTATATGTCTGGCATAAAATATATACAACAGTATATAAAATGTAGTAGATACCTTATGCTAACAAGTGGCTTGTTGTTGCAAGGCATAAGCAAAGAGTCACATTAAGCTGGATGAAGTTCATTTTATGGCCTGCAATTTATAATGAGGTTATAATTGCTTATAATATCAAGGTCAAAACTAATGATGGCTCTCTAAGGTTTACCCAGAAATAAACTCAATGGATACTTTGCCTCCTGTTTGATGTATTAACAGAGCAGTTCGGTATATGTTTTTTTCTGATCAATCATTAGAAAGTTAAAGAAGAAATAAGATGAAATGGGACACAGAAGGGGATTAAAATGAGGGGAGGCCTTTAGCAACAGAAACCCTGGTGAAGCATGGTCAGGGTGGTTGGTGGGATTTTTCAAATACATCCTAGGACATACTCTCAATAATCTAGGAAATGCCACTCATGGAAAAAAAAATCACCTTATGAATAACATAAGAAGAAAAGCCCTGACCTATTACTAAGGCTGGAATATCCTGCTACAGCTTTTCTAATGCTAAAGAGGAGGAATTCTAACCACAAGTTCTGTTAAACTGCAGGATGGATCTGGCAGAGTAGAATTGTTCTGCTATAAATTGTGTTCGTAATAAGGTTTACTGGGCCACACTTGACTATGTTCCCACATCTATGTGCGTTGCATAGAAAGTTAAAGCTGACTGTGTTCCCTTAGGGTCTATTCCAAAGCTCATTGAAGTCTACAGGAGTTTTTCAACTGGCTTCAGTGCTTCGGATCAAGCTGAACACTTTAATTCTGGACTGGAAATGTTTAAAGAAGAGTTACTTTATTTTACATCAAAGTATAGCTAGATGTGTTCAAAGCATTTGCTAATTAAATCCCAGATCAAATATTTTATTCAGTTGTTTCAAGAAAAACTGCTATGGTCCTCTTTATTACCCAGTCAAAAAATAAAATAAAAATCCCTTTGGCATGGTAGCCTGGCACATGCAAAGAATTCTGCTTTCTTTCCTTTTCTTTCTTCTCCTGCCCCCCTTCTCCCCCAAAGTCCCATCTGTTGATCCAGTTCATTCTGAGCTTTTTGAAAAGACTTGGTGTTCTGTGGATATATTTTAAAAATTTGCTTTTCTATCCAGCTCATCCCAGATGCATTCAGTAGATGACAGATATGAGGGCAATACTGACCATTTTATAGGTTTAACAGACTGTCCCATTCTTTCTACAAATACTTGTTAGGGTCTGGACAAATGTTTAGTATCAATGTTAGGTTGCAAAATTAAACCTTGGCCAGTTGGACACAGTATTGCTGGAAGAACACACCTCAGCAGAGTACTGTGATAATTCTCTTTGCACTGGACAGCTGTAATTTTGTGCAGATCCCTAATTGCATTGGCTGGAAGTCAAAACAGTCCCCAGACCATTAGGTTAACATGTCTTTAACTGCTAGGAAGCGTCTGTTCCCCACAATTTGTAGGCGGATATAAACCCCGCTGTTGTTAAACTCTATTTGGATTTCTCCGTTTGTAACTTTTTCCAGGTTCAAAAGTCCAAATTGGCTCTCTTAAGGAGTCTAAAGTAGTCAGCTATTTTTGAAGCTGTCTTTACAGTAGGCTTATCACTCTGGCCTATTGATCCTCTCTTTTGATCTGATTATGCCTCCAGTTATTTTATATTTGGTTTATCTATACTTGTTTCACTTGGACTAGGTATGAGCTGGCCTAATGAGATCTAAATTAAGGTAAATAACATGCAAATAAACTGTAAGCTTTAACTGTACTTAGTGTAGATTTCCTTAGAATTTCACCAACTTCTTGTTAAGTATATATGCACAAATAGAATGGGAACTAATCTGAATTAATTTACATATCAATGTGTCAAAAGAAGGTGTAGATCAAGAGAGTGGGTGCACAGCATTTTTGTACAAACCAACTGAAAAGCAGAAACTCTTGATTTAAATAATTTATTTTAATGTTGGTTTGAAATGATACTTCTTAAATTTCCTAAAAAAACAAAGTGCATTCTCATTTGTAAACATACTGTTTTACAAGTAAATATAGGTTATAAATGTAATTGGGTACTTCTCGCTAACTAGAGTCTGCACTGTGTACATTTTTAAAGAAATTATATAAGTCAACAAAGATTTTTTTCAGATACTTAATTTTCATATTTCTTTGTTCAAATATTGGATTACATTAAGAACTGCATCATCTACCATTTTCCACTGCAAAGCGATAAATTTTTATTCACAATTTGTATTGGTCAGGATTTGGCTGTAAATTGGAATTTAATTAAAATGCACATCAACATATTTATTAACATAGCCTAAATATGTTGGATATGCAAAAGAATACATTAAAAAATATTTGCATGTAAAACTAACTGATTTATTAAACAAAGGAAGTATTAGTTGCAGCTTGTAAATGGAAAGACTTTTTTCTGGTTACTGTGGGCTAGATTTTTAAAAATATATACATACCTAAAGATGTGATTAGGGTATAGAAATTAGCTGTGTGAAGTTCGTAAGTACATTATATTCCTGATTCTGATTTATTTCAACGTGAATTAGATACCTAACTTACCTAAACATATTAAAACATTGAATTAGATGTCTGTCTATATATTGATGTGCCAGCACACCTTTAAAAATATGACCTTTCTCATACAGATCTTTAGAACTAGTAGATCTCAACCTCTCGCATCTCATTTTTTTCCCCACAGAATGGAAGAAGAAAAAAAACTTTCATGCTTTTTTCAACTCCTTATTGGTTTCTCAACTTTGAATTAATTAATCAGTAGACTATTTTTTCTGTACATTCTTTCAAAACTCAAATGAAAACTTAACAAGACAAAAGCTCTTCCATATAATAAAAGCTAAGATTATGCTTGGAACATATACATCCCAGCATTCACTGTGTTATAAAACTGAAATAATAGAGATAATTTCCTAAGGTAGCATGTAATAACATTGGGACTTATTTATAAATGAGAGTTATGTTGTTCCAAAGGGCATACAGTGTGAATTAAAAACAAGCAGGAATCTTATGAGGGGATAAGGCACAATGCCACATTTATTGGAACACAAAACATACAACATAAAAAGAATAAAGAACAGTATGGTTATCTGCTTCACTCATTCTCATACATACTCATTCTTTTGTTCATTCATACAAAATAAACAAGCACACACACAGATAGTTAGACAGCCCTGCAAAGGTTAAGGTATTACCAAGTTCTGAAGATGCTTGGGTCAGTCTGGTGGCCAGCTGGACTGACCACGAGGAATGGAGTCAGGTCTTGTTGGACGCACCCAAAACTCAGTCTTGCAGGTGGACAGACCCAAAGCCTTTTCTTTGTGTTCATTCTTTATAGTGATAGCTGTCCATACAAGCCTATAGATTCCACTGAGTCAGACATGAAGGTCATCCTCCTTGTCCTGTTGGCAGGCTGGGATTGGTAGGACATGTTCTTCTGGCTTTATGGTCTGCAATCTTCAGAGAGGTTGTTGCTTGTAGTCTTCAGCCATCAGGGTGAAGGCATGATTTAGTATTTGGTAATCCTTAACTGCTGACTCAATGTTGCTGCAACCTTTAACTGTTAAACCACAGAAGGCTATTTTCGCTTGCTGCGATAGGACTATCTTCCTTCACATTGTCACATACATCATTCATTCTTTCATTACCACTTTTCAAGCATGTCAGACATACCACAGACCTTGTATAACCATCTTTCTTATACTAAATTTAAGTTCTAAAACAATGAGACCAATAGGTCAAATGTATTTATGCTAAGCAATAGGAAATTTCGAATAGATGGTTAATTCCAGAACAGTAATGACGGATTAAAACATTATGAAAAGTAAATCATAACAAGATAAAGTTCATCTTAATGGCTAATTAATTCCTTATAAAAATAGCAATATAAGCAATTAAAGCTACTGCAGTACAACAGTTATAACTTAAATGTATTTTCTATTGATTCTGTGTATATTTAACAAAACAGCATCCATTAACTCATTCAATTTTTAGGACTTATTGATAAAGTTTATTTTTATTTGTTCAAATGGTTTGAAGACATTATAGTAGATTTATGCCTTAAAGATAGTCATAATTTCAAACATAATTTTAAATATTTTTAAAGAAAAAGTATATTAAAATAATTTAATTTAAATTAAAGAATCCCATTCAGATGAAACAAAACTCAGGGTTTGGCTACATTCCTTCAGAATGTTAAAAAATTAGTCCCTATTTTTCAAGAGGCTATTCTAAACTTTTTAAGAAAATGAGAGTTCTTATAGTTATGATCATGGTCATCCTCACAGAATATTTTTATGTATGTAACCAATCTACTTTCCACCTCAACAATAATTTTCAAAATTATCCCAGAAGAAGTGTCAAGCAACCTCCAGAAAGGCCTGTATTTAAGAGACTCCCCTGGAGTAGTTTACTTAATTAGTGAGCGCATCTACACAAGATGCTATGTCACTGTAATGACAAGCTACAATGACATAGCTCATTGCTATGGCTATGTAGCATCAGCAGGCACAAACCCTGACACCAGTGCTACTGCTCAGTAGGGTCAGAAACAACCCATGTGCCACCAGGATTGTGCAGTAAAGCAAATACTAAATGACTGTGCAGTAACAACTCTGCAGTTGGGGGTGTGTATAAACACGCCAGCTATCTCAATAACTGTCAAAACTGAGTGCAAGTGAGACACAGGATAAAATCTTAAAGTTGCTTATTTGGTAGCAGTTCCTGCCTACATTTTGGCCTGAAAAGATCCAAAGGTGCCTAAACTTAGGCATCTGAGCACATGAAGAAGTATTTTTCAGCTTGTATTATGTTGGAAAGTTTTTGTCGTAGTAACTTTTAATTTCAATTTTGATAGAGGGTACTGAGAATTTTTTTTCTACTTTGGGACTAATTCATTTGAAGTTGAGAAGCCAGTTGGGAGTTGCTTAGGAAACATTTGACAATGATTATCTTGGTTTACTCTCAGCTTTAGGAAATTTAGGGTTCCTGTACATGAGCCTGGAGACTGCTCCAATACGCTGTAATTACAGTGCATTGGAGAAAATTCAGTTGATTGAGTCTGCTGGAGCGTGGTAATTACTGTGCTTCAGCCAGCCTCCAGGTCTCATGTGCCAGTGTCCCCATGCTTCAAAATGGTGGTGAGGCGCTTTAACTAAAGCTCATTGTATGAGCTTTATATCAACTGGCTCCACCACCATTCTGAAGTGTGGGGAAGCTGATACATGAGACTCTCCAGGTGCTTTTAATTAAAGTAGCTGTCATAACCACTCTAATTAAAACACTCCCCCCTCCCCCCCCCAAGATCATGTGTACAAATGCCCTTAGGTTTGGGCAATTCCAGCTTAATTGGAGTATTTTCAAATATTCCTCTTTTCCAGTCACTGTCAGCAACCTTACTCCCTTCTCCCTTAAGTCAGAAAAAGGAATTAGTCATAATACCTCATAGTCTTTCTTTTCAGTGTAGCAGTGTAATTAATAGGCATGAAACCTCCAATTTTCAGTCATTTAAATTGGGACAAGTTTTTTTCTCAAAAATGCACAAGATATAGAACCAAGATCAAATCAGTAAACAAGGGGACTTTCTCAAACTAATGTAGAATTAGGTACCTAATTCCCCTAAAGCAATCCAGAATAATCTTATTCTGGTGGTTGTAAACCTCTTGGGTGCCTAAATTCATTCAACAACTAAATTTTGGCCTGAAAAGATCCAAGGTGCTTAAACTTAGGCTTCTGAGTACATGGAGAAGCATTCCAGCCTGTGCAGCTAGGTACCTCTCTCCTACTTCAGTTTCATTTTGATCCACAATAGAATTGAGATGGTGCCTTAAACACTACTTAATAGATAAAACCCAGTTTGTCCAGTATGCTCTAAGCATGCCTCCCTCATGCCAACAGTTTCAAGCTCAGTATAACATGCAGCTGTTGGCACTCAAATATACAGCTGGTAGCAATGCTGCTGCTCACATTTTGTATTACCTGGG
>NW_017729026.1:1453710-1482589 GCF_001723915.1 Gavialis gangeticus | reverse complement strand
GGGATGGTGCCTTAAACACTACTTAATAGATAAAACCCAGTTTGTCCAGTATGCTCTAAGCATGCCTCCCTCATGCCAACAGTTTCAAGCTCAGTATAACATGCAGCTGTTGGCACTCAAATATACAGCTGGTAGCAATGCTGCTGCTCACATTTTGTATTACCTGGGCCAGGCACAGACTTGTATAAATGATTGGAAATTGTTCTATACTTGTAACAAAACAGAAGTTTGGCACCCATAGACTGGTTTAAAAATGGCAGAACCTAGTTTCAGATTTGCTCCCTCCTCTCCCCTCCACCTCCAACAAAGGGCAAATGTGTGTTCTGTTTGCTACCAATCTAAACCTAAGGTGCTTAGATTGATTCTACCTCAGTTTTTTTTCAATATCTGTATCTAGCCCTAATGATTAGAGTGCTTACTAAGCAGGAGACATGAATGCCATTCACCAGTTCCCTGGACAATGCCTTTGACCATTAAGCTGTAGAATAGTCTGGGTAGGGCACACTCTGGTAGGGAAACCTAACCAGAATACAAAACTAAGAGGGCTAGGAGGAAAACTAGCAAGAGGGAGCATGACACTGTAGCTCAAGGGGGGATGGAGGGTGACAAAAGGAGTCTTAGTTTCCAGTTTCTGCCTGCAGGGTTTTTTTTTTTAAATCAAATTAATGTCAAATGGCTAAATTGTCCCAAGAGCAGGGACCAGAACCCAGGAATCCCTCCTGAGAAAGTGCACCCCCCCCCATCATTGGGCAACAGAGGCAGGCTTCCTCTTGCTTGTTCTCCTTCTGGGCCCTGGTTCATGTACTTTTCTACCCAGGGGCTGAACTTCCATGGAGGAGTGGACAACATTTTAGCCTAAGTACTTTACAGCTGTGGCTCTCTTTTAGGGGGTGGTAAATGTGGGTTTAAATTACATTTAAATTAATTTCTAGTTGCCTCCTGACTCAACACTGAAACATTATGAATTGTCCTATGGAGGCCTCTAACTTTCAATTTTTACTGATCCTTGGTGCATATCTCCATCTATTTGGATCTGCCTCCTGGAGCAGGATATAAATCTTGTAGTTGCACTGAAACTTAAAATGAAAGCATTCACAGGGCCAATCCAGAGCAGGCTCTTTATTTGTGGACAAACCCTGAAATCTTCACAGATTATAAGACAACTAGTTTATTAACTGCTTTTACCTCCAGTTCTTGGTATATTAATTCTCAGTTTTAAATTACCAACAAACTGAATTATTATTTTTTCTAAAAGCTCTCTAACTTCAGGAGAATTGGCTTGATCTTTCAGACGAGTTCCCTGAGCTCCTAGAACCTGAGAGTTCTTGCATAATGCTTTCATGGTGTGTGTAAAAATAAAAGAACATTTATCCTTGTATCTGTACCTTGTAAGTTTGAAAAACATTCCCATAGCATAAAGCAGCCTGTATCAATCTTTTATTCATCATTAAAATAGTAGTGGTAAATTTACAAAACTTTCTTAGAAAATTCATGAAAACCTGGTAGTTTAACCTATGAATAGTTATCATTTTTCTTAGTGTGTCACTGTACACGTACACCTGCTCTCCTAAAACAATGGGAATGTTCCTATTTCTACAGTACTTGCTATGTCACAAATTATTCTACTTATCCTTTCAAACATTCCCACTTCCATATGCTTCTGTGTTAGTCTTAAAAGGAACCTGATTCATTTCAATCCTCTCTTCTTTTTCAAAATGACCCTAGAAATCCACTTCCTTTTTTTTTGTCTTGCAAAACTTACCAAAGGAACTAAAAGTTTATATTTCTCTTAATTCACGAACAAACCTGAACTTTAAACATCTCAGTGCCTTTACAATAATTAGCTATGAGGCAGAAGTCTTCATCTCTTGAAAACATGATCGAGATGGAGAGTGAAAACTAATTTTCACCTATACTGTATGCACTGAGTATAGATTTCATAATTTAATGTATACAGTTTTGCACAAAATCTGTGCTGGGGTTAATATTCAGAGAAAATTCAAAGATGGAATAAAAAAGTGATACAGGCATTACATCAGAGTGGGATTTTTTAGTTTAGAAAACAGGTAAATACAAGTGGTTACAGTAGAATTATAAACATCATAATGAAAGAACTAGGCGTCATTTGATAATCTTGAGAAGTGGCATATCTCAAACTGATAAAAGGAAATACTTTTCTATCAGTGTGTAATTAATTTTTAGAATCCCTTGCCAGTAGATGTTACCAAGGCCAAAATCTTGGTAGGAAAAAGAACTGGCCATGGATAATGAAAACATCTTCAGTAATATTAGCTAAGATTAAATGTCTTTTTTTCAATGAGGTGTAGACAAACATACATCAGGCACGACCAAGCTACTGGCTGATGGGGATAAAGTGACATTTCCTGTATATGCAAATTGTTTCATTGGAAACTGTGCTTTATTTCTGAGCTTCTGGAACTGGCTACTTTCACAAATAGATCATTCTACTACAGACCAAAGAGCTGCATCAGTATGTCAATTTCTAATTAGTCATCCAGGTAGGCTGAAATCAGTGATCTCCTATTGATACCTTCCAAACTGAGTGGGCAGTTTTCAGTCGTTGAGGCAAAGAATAGATGTTGATGAAAGAAGGGGGAGAACTCTCCATTGACACTTTCAACCCACCTACTCCCTCACAGTCAAACTCTACAATGGTATATGTTTAATTTTTCCAAACACACTTTTGAGACCAAGTCAAGGCTCCCTTTTCTCCCCTCGCACCTCCTTGGAAAGTTTCTAGTGGTTAGCACAGAGAAAGAGAGAGATCGAGAGAGATAGTGAGTAGGATCTATAGCTAGCTGGTTTGAGAGGTAACAACTCCACGGGCACATCTACATGGGAAATTAAGGTAAATGAATAAATTCTGGTGAATATTGCTGGGTTGGAGCAGCCCCAGCTGGTGGGGACCTGGGGGCACAGGGGACCTGCCATCCCGGGGTTGCTCCAAATTAGCTCAATGTGTGCAGAGGGGCTGGCAGATTGTACATGCGCCCCATATGATTTAGTACACTTTTTTATGAGAACCTAGGTAGCTCCTTTCCCAGCCTATGTACACCGGGACCAAAACAGGCTCAATTTTGGTGGTTATGTAGCCAATTCATGTGTGATTCTGGTACCCCATAGTTACTCATATACTTCATTTGAGTTAAGATTTGACCTATGGTAAAAGATAACATAGTATTGTTTTACTGTTGATTTAAGTTAGTAACAGTACCCTGCACCTTTTCCCTCTTTATCCAGGTATCTTAGAATATCTCGGCTATTCATTAATATTTCCAAACACTTTCCGAGACTCTTGTTTATGTTCCTTTGTTTTTCTTGCAATGACATATAAGGAATTTATTTATCCTCATACCTTCTTTCTCTCCCCTGCCTTTTCAGGTTTTTCTTCTTCTTTAGGAATTTTACTGCACCAGAGCAGTGAAATTAAAGTGAAAGTTAGAAAGGTCCTAACAGTGAAGTCTGGGCTTGGTGTTACTGTTCAGGCCTAATAACTGAAAACATTTGGATTGTATATATATGCACTAGAAAGTTTACATTAAAATGGACCAGTATTTTAATTTTTCTGTTTTTTCAGCAGCATCGGAGTGCATTTTATAGATTGCTAGCTTTTTATGTGAGGAGTGAAGAGTTTATCTTTAACAATACATCGCCATGTGTTACTCTCTTGCTCTGAGAACAATATCATTTTGTGAATTTTCATAAACAAAATATTTTTCTTTGGAAATATGAGGAAAAAACCTACAATAGTGTTTCAAACCCCATTCCCATGGCAACTTACACACATAACTTTATGGAGTGTGAATAATCCCATTAAAGTTGTTATGACTATTCACATGTGAAAAATTAGGTACGTACATAAGTCTATGCATAAATTATTGTATATATACTTAATTGTATATATTTTTACTATCAAAATGCCCAGATTAAAATAAGAATCTGCAATGTTTTTCTTAAAAAGAGGTTCTAAAGAATGTAGGTAGATAGTTGTGCATATGTGAGAAACGGGGAGAAAGAGAGAGAGAATATCTGTACTCATTTTGTATGACCAATGACCAGTATCAAAATACTACCTTCAAAGCTGAGAAAAATCTTTTGGCTTACTACAAGGAAATACCATTAATGTTTTTTGTCTGTATTCCATTAGGGCTTGGCAGTTAGTTTCCAGCTTGGACAGAAACTTTGTTCACCTGCAAAAGTAACTAGGCTTCCCTCTTAATTCTTTCATTTTGTGTGTATCTAAACTTCTCTTGCTTTCACACAAAAACAGGTCTACATTTTATTCCTAATATTGCAAAACTTCACTGACTGATTAACAAGCCTTGGAATAAACATCCTTTGAGAACCATGATTAGAACTGTAATGCAAGTTGTGCTGCTGAACAGAAAGCACATAGAGGGAAATGTTATCATGATAGCTATACATATAAGCTAAAACCATTTTATAGATTTTTAAAAGAATTGCTGTTTTTTTATTTCTCATTTTGAAATACTTTATTACAGACAGTAGCTATAAGCAGTAAAAAGCTATACACTGCCTGATTAGAACTTTTGAATTATTTTATGAACTGTTATGATTTATGATTTTTTCCCTTCTTTTATAGTCTATAAATCTAAATAGCTTTTTTTAAAAAAACAAAAATAAAAACTCATTTCTTTTTCTAAAATTTCCACAAAATGTATTCAGGAGTAGAGCTTAGTCCTTATTTAAACTAAATCATAATCCCCTGTGCTTATGCTGATGCTGAGAAATTGGTTATGATGATGGAGAATGTTTGCTCTCCGGCACTAGTGGCTTGTAAGATGATCCACCTTTGAAGTTGTGGTAAAACCTCTGAAACACTATATTTTTGAGTTGGGTGATGTTGAAATCCGTGTCCAGGTCCAAATTCTGCTCTCAGTTACAGCAGTGTAACCCCATGGATGGTAGCCTTATATGACTTCAGTGGGATTGCACCAGCATAAACGAGAGATGAATTTGGCTCATTGTACCCAAACTTTTTTTTTATACATAGAAATACTATGTAAAATATGCAGTAAGGGTCAAATTTTGCTGGCATATTGGGCGTTAACAATAATGTAATTTACTGAATTAACACTACTGTAATCAAGGGTAAAATATTCAGAAGTGGATTTTAATAGCATTATGCTCCATAGCTAATTTTAAAGTAGAATGCAAAGTGCTATAAGATTCTTGTACATAGGTGATATAGAGACATAACATTATGCTTTTTTAATCATTTGAAAGTCTTTGCCATTTTGACTTCTTACCCACAGAGTTCAGAAAGTGGAGCATTTAGTACAATACCCTCTTAGTAAGGCCATTCATGGGAGCCAAGACCCACATTCTGCTCTTGATTATGCCTATGCATCTGAAATGAAATTAATGAGCTTGCACGAGAGTAACAGAGAACAGAATGTGCCCCTGAGTGCTTTGTGTCTTGCAAAGGATTTTTAACTTAGTTATAAACCAAAATACAGTAGCTTTAAATCAGAGGTTGCCCTTTATAAAGTTAAAAAGAGGGAGGATTATATTTTAGCTGAGCATTAGGTTGTCACTAGAAAAAAATAATAAAGGAATGTAGTGTCACATGGCAGGAAAAGTAGCAAGTTGCTGAAAGCTGGATAATTTAGGGATATAGAGATGTCACTTCCTCCCTTTGCCAGGCTGTAAAATTCTTTGTAATTCCCACTGGTAAAGCTGCCAACATAAACAAAGAAAAAAACCCTGAAACTTCCACACAAGTCTTTTGATGAAGACTATTCTATTTGCAGAAATGCATTTAAGCAGTACAGTGCTTGATACATTCTCATTTTTGAAGCATCATGGACTGAGTAGAAAGATTTCATGAGGATTACGAAAGAATGTTAAAATGTAAGCAGTAAGAAGAAAAACTGGTGAACTACATCTCCAAGGAACAAAATTTCACTATAAGACTTTTATCAAGCTTAAAATATATATAGAACTTGTCCCACAATTGCAATGTTATTAATAACTTTGTGATATCTTTTGATTTTTGCTACCTACTCATGTCACTTAAAATATCTTCAAAAATGATTGAGATCAATATTTAGTTTAAGCTCTCAGCACTAACTGTTTTATTATATGATTTATCTGTTAACGGATGGGTAACTTCAAACATAAATATAATTCTGTGGAAAGAGCTGTAAAAATATCCCTTTATAAAAAAGCAGTGGTCTATTAACCTCTCCTTTTCCCTAATGTTAAAGACATTTTATGAGAAGGTTTCACTGTATGCCGCTACATCACTGCATAAAAAATCAGAAACAAGAAAAAGTCTATTCAGACATGAAGCTGTTTCCAATCAAGGACCAGTTAACTGACCCAGTTAAGCTAGAGAAAAAGGGTATCTTTCTCAAGTGCCCACCACTGGCCATGGAGGAGCCAATTTTTTTTTTCACTGTACTGTACTGTGTGAATGAGGCATGGCATTCACTTTTAGTTAAGGCTCCATTGCAATACTTTTATACAATGCTAACTCTCAGCTTCAGTGGTAAAGTAGGCTAAGGATAAGCCATTTAGAGGCATAGCTTTTTCTTTAGGTTTGTTTAAGGGAATTGCTGTACAACCCCCTATCATTTCATGTTTCTTTCATATTTCTATATTTTAGTTATTTTTATAAAGGTATAAATTATATTGATCTGAAACCTTGCATTCAAACACAAGGCCCATTAAACCTGTGTACATGTATTTTGGAAATGAAACTTCACATGAAAAAAGAAAAATATCTAAATAAAAAAAATTAATTAAATCTGTACAGGAGGCCATTTTAAAGTAAACTCTAGAACAGAAGCATTAAATGAATTTAACATATTGAGTCCCATTTGCAAGTCTGTCTTAAATAACTTAAGAAACTGGTTTTTGTTAGTCCCTTGGGGTGGTCACTAAAGATAAGTTCCACTGTAGAGGAATCTACACGAAAAGCTGAAAGAAGCTAGTTGGCCATCTCAGCCAATGCGAGTTGAAGCTGTCTGGTTTATGAATTCACCTCCCTCTAAAAATGCAAATTAAATGCCACTGAAGAAGTTAAAACCTTATTTCAAAGAGTTCTTTCCCCTAGCTGGTGCCTTTGCATTTTTCAGGCAAGACAAAGGAGCTTGAATTTGGCCAGCTGAGAATTCCTTGGCAGGACAGAGTTGAGAGCTCATTGATGATGTAAGGCTGGATGAGTTGGTCCTGCACTGTCCAGCTCTTGAGGGTATGTCAGAAGTATGAGCAGTCCTGCTAGGAATGGGGACAGAGCACATCTGAGCACTCTCAGTTCTCCTTGCTGCATTACTGTCCTTTTGGTATCATTGCCTGGTAGTGTAAGTTAGAGAACTCTGGCTCTGACTCATGTTGGACTTATGGCCATTGCCTCTGATCAGTTCCTTGTTGGCCTCTGGCACATTTTTTTGCCAAAATAGCAGAGAATTAGAAGGTTTCTAGTGGATTCCTGACTTGGCATATTTCATGCTCCTGTTAGGTATTTTAATTGTTATATTGGAGGTTGCTGGCATAACTACAATTAAATTAAGTTTAGCACATCAAGGAAAGATACCATGAAACTTTGTCACATATGAGGCATGCAGTGTATTGTTCCACAAAATTACAATGCTAACGCTTTGAGGTTATGAGTTTTCTGACAATATGATCAAGTTTGAATATATTTATCTTTGGAGGAATATGATAACGGAGTTTAATCAATCAAAACAACCCTATAAAGGCTGAAGAGCACAAGAAATAAAGAATAATGTATGCACCTGAGGAAGTGGTTTATGTGGAGAGATTTTAACATACTCAAAAAAGAACACATCTGAGACACAAGATCTAACATCCTACTTTTATTAAAGTTTATTTTGGACAATTTATGATTAAAATGATTAAGACTTCAGACTGTACACAAGAAATACGGAAGTCAAAAGCTCTTAAAAGCTTACTGTCCTCTTCCCTCAGCTTCCACCCCACTATTTTTTTGTTTTTGTTTTTTGAAAATTAAAATTCTCCTCAGTTAATCACATTGTTTAAAGTCTGTTTCAATTCTTACTTGTGGATAAGAGAATTTTTCTTTTTAGGTGGTTCAGTTAAAGTGACATCAGCAGTCACAAAAAATCATACTATGATTTTTATCCTAAAATTTCATATGAGTCAGAATTGGGCATTACTGGAAGGGAGACCCAGAAAGCGGCAGCAAGTAAGACTGGTGGCTCAGTAGGTGAATTTAACCCCATGGATGAGACTGAATATGATTATACTGGACTTCTCTTTACTGCTGGAGGCATTGTTTTAATGGGACATTATCTTCATGGGACATTTTAAGAAAGAAAACTCCTAGACTATATTGCAGAAGTATTGTGCTAAATGAACTACATAGAAGAAAAAGATTTTGAACTCTTCAGTACTGAGATCATGCTTCCATTTAGCAGAAGGGTGTCCTGATTTTGACTCAAGGTTTAGGACACTACGGTAATGTAAACACGTAATAATTTTTTTGTGGTTTAGCATTGTATATCTTTCTGTATCTTTATCTTGACTGTCTCTAAATCTGAGTTATAAAATTCTTAACTTATTTTCTTTAGAAGAAGCAATCCGTTTTCATAAAACAAGTTCTTGAAACTTGACACTTATTTCAAGTATGATTAATCAGGATTAATGTCAGTAGCATAAGCTTAGGTGAAATGAGAGCAATTCATTACAAAATGCAATCTGGATAGTTAATGTAAATTTGCATGTTCTGAAGAATATTGTGATTTCATTGACATGAATGCAAAAACAGTAATTTGTATTCATTTCAATTTGTCAAGGTGAACACTGCAGTGATACCAACTCTGACTTTTTTCACAAATCTTATGATACTTGTTTTTTTCTTAAAGACCCAACCCATTAGTTATGCAATTATATTTTTAAACATTATACTTTTTAGTCCTCATGGTAGCATGGGCACAAATTGTAGAAAGGGGACAAATTCAGAAATTATTTAGAAAGTTAATAAAAAGTCCTTACAGCTATTAATATTTATAATCTCATGATTTTTAGAGCCAATTTTGTGATTCTGTGGTATATAATTCATGATTTTAAAATGCTGGGGGTTTTCAGTATTTTGATTGCATTTCATCATTGATTTGCCTTGAAATTATAAATAACCACAAAGTACACTTAGTGAAAGTCCACTGAAGACTATTAAAAATCGTATGGACTGAAGCTCCTCAGTCTTCACAAGTGCTTTTGGAAATCTCATTTGTAAGAACCAGGTGAACTGTGAAAGTTTCTAAGGCAAAAGAGTATCCCTGTGGTGATAAAGAGCTTGGAAGGAGTGAGCACTGACTGCTGATTTGCTATCTCTTTTTCCCAGATCTGGCAATCCCCCTGCTGTAATTCCTGAATGGGATCACAATTCAGTTAGAATTATAGAGAAGCATGGTGGTGGGAAGTGAATGAGATCTGGTATCTGCTGCCCTTGCAAGGAAATCCAAGCAAATATATGCAGGAGCTTGTAGGAGCTATTGGTGTACACATAATATATGCATAATTCTATCTGTAGTGATCTCTGTTGATTTAATTAACTCATGTTTGGCAAAGTGTGATTAAGATGTAATCATGGAGGGAAGTCTTGAGAGCAGCACAATTTCCCAAGGATTATGAAGACCAGTTGGGTTTGTAGGCCTTGCTTCTTTGAGTTTTCATAACTGGAAAGAATCTCAAGAGCAAACATCTCAAGATTTTTCAGGGGATTTTCACCCTTAAATTTTCTAGTCTTTCAAGGAAAAGAAATATTCACATTTAAAAATCTATTTATTCCATTAGATCTTCTAGCAATAGCTTATAAATCAGGTTAGAAACTCATCAGTTTGGGTTAGAGCAAGCTTCAGGGTCTGATTCTCAGTTTCACTGGCGCCCCCTTTTGCTCTGCTTTGGCCCCACCATGGGAATCCATGAAGAGATTGTAAATATTTTATAAAATTACTTTTGAGTTTCTTTAAGGCCCATTTATTCTACCAGAGTAGTGTGAAAAGGCCTTTGGTTAAAAAAAAGAAATCAAGGACCTCCTTGTCCCTGTGCTTGTTCTTTTGATCTGACACCTTCAAGACTACTGTGAATGCATAATGAAAATGTACCAAAGGATTTGTTTCACAGTGTGCTTTATTTCAGTTTATGAAAATGTTGACTGGTTCAGATTCCCTTTCTTCATTCCTTGTCAAGTGCTCCTTTACTTCTGTGAACTATTCTGATCAGTTTACTGCTCTTGGATGGCATTTAAAAATAATAATGCAAAATATTAATTTCCTACACATTGGCTGCATCTATACAAGTGGCAGGCTGTGCAGTTTTTACTTTGCAGTCATTTAGTACTTGCATAAGTCCTATGCAAGTACTAAATGAGACTGTGCAGTAACTGGTATTACTGCACAGTAGCATTCCTGCACAGTTTTTTCTGATGCTACTGCACAGTAGCAATGAGCCACTGTGTCAAAGTTCATTACTAGTACACAGTAGCGTTGTGTTACAGTTAGTGCCCCCCACCACTACTGTACACTAGCATCTCCTTAAATGTGAAATGTACGTTTGTAAGCCTAGAATGTGGCCTATACCTATCATGACTATACATCCCAGTTTACCTGGGACAGTCCCAGATACTCAAGGCTGCTCCCGGCTGACTGGTGAGAATTTAAATGAGTGTCCCAGAAACGCAGGAGTGCGGGGTGCAGTCCAGTGGAGAGATGGAGCAGTACAGAGTGTCATGGTGCCTGCCTACCTGCCCAGTACACCATGCTGCCCCATCCCTGTCTCTGCCTGCAGCAGTGTCACTGACTTTGTGGGGCAAGGAGAGGGGAGTGTCCTGGATTTCCCATTCTCCCATGTAGTCACCCTATTTCTACCTTATATTGGTCTCCCAGTGCTAAGAACATCAAGGTGTTTTCATTTGCTCTCTCAAAAAGAAATAACTTTCTTGCTCCATCTCCCATTTGATACTTTTCAGAGCCATGGATATAATAGCTGACTGTGACTTATCTGGTACAGGAGTTCAATAGACTGATTTAACATAAACTGATTAAATCTGATATTACATCCATCCAGATCTATCTTAGACTTGTTTCTACCATTTTGAAACTGGTCAACATGCACTAAACTTCTGTTCTGTTACAGGTTTAGACCAGCTTCTGATCACTTACACCCATTTATATATAATGTCTGTACCTGGGCATATTGTCTTATGTAATGCTATGATCTAATGTACATTGTGAAGAATACTGTCTTGATTTCTTTTAATTTTCTTCCCTTTTCTTGTCAAATCTGAGTTACAATCACCCTAAACCAAACAAAGCAGGTTGAGAATCAAAATAATTTAATATTCTATACTTTTTTCACAGTGGCAAGAGGATGATTTGTGCCTTTCTAAAATGACTTGTTTCTCTCTCTTTCTCTCTCTCTCTTTTTCTTGCTGTAATTGAGGGAGAGGGAGGAACTCTAAAGCTAGGTACAGACATTCAAAATGTCCGAGGTGGAATCAACCTAAGTTATACCGGTTCTGTAAATGGTGTAGTTGAGATCAGTAGTGAATAGAACATACATTCGCCCTTCGTTGGAGGGGACAAATCTTTGACCAGGTTCAGCCATTTTTAAACCAGTCTCTGAGTGCTGAACTTCTGTTCTGTTACAGGTATAGACCAGTTTTCGATTATTTTTGCTAGTAAAAGTGTAATGTCTATACCTGGCCTAGGCCTGTCATATAAAAGAAAAGGGTTTTTTAATGCATCGTTAGAATTTAGTTTCTTTTATCAATTTGAGTTTTCAGGTATTTAAATTCACTCCTCAGGTGGACTTTGGAATACTGGCTTTTTTTAATCATATACAAAAGAAAACTTTGTCCTTACTAGTGCCCTGATTGGA
This sequence comes from Gavialis gangeticus, assembly GCF_001723915.1. Lineage (NCBI taxonomy): Eukaryota > Metazoa > Chordata > Crocodylia > Gavialidae > Gavialis > Gavialis gangeticus. The sequence goes on along the minus strand of NW_017729026.1, from coordinate 1,470,679 downwards.
ATATCTTCTGGCAGAAGCACTTTATAGGAGATTATGAATTATTATGATTTTATCTGTGATTAGCTCGTTGGCTTCGAAAATAATAATAAAAAAAAACCCTTTAAAATTCTATTATGTCAAATCTTCCCTCCAGCATCCAAGGCCTTAAAAACAATGGACTCACCTTGTTTCAGTTGTAAAGGAATGACACTTTACTTCTTCGCTGCACTGTAGTGGCACAATAAGTGACAGTATGCAGGGAAGCTTTGGGTCAGGGACTTGGTGCAGCCAGTGTGTCTGCCGCTATTCTGAGCCACTGACAGAAACCACCATATGCATGCATGCAGGAGGCTGTGGCATGATTGTTAACGAGACATGTGCTGTAGCTTATGCAAGTAACTGCGCTGTGGCTCCGTGTGTGATAACAGGGGGAAGTGGGGGTGAATTCTGTCCCATGGCAAGCCCTGTGTAAAATGCTTGACCCTTAAAGCAAAGTGTTCCTGCATTTTTGGGGGATGTTGGTCTACATTTTCAGCTTATTTTCTGTGGTAGTTTTTTCTTTGTTTTTAGTTTTAAAAATGAAATAAGTCCTATGTACTTGCTAATGCTTAAACTTCCACATCTGACACTTTGGTTGTTATAGCAGTTAAGAACAGGGATCGGTCTAATACCAATATCTACAACAATACTGGAAAGCTGATTATGCTTTCCCCCAAAATTTATGTATGCTTTGGTGAGTTTTCATTGTCATAGGGGCAGGCCTTTATTATGCCACATAATACAGTAAAATGAGAATTACTTGAGTGTTTAGTACTTGAGATAATCACTGCTGACAAGCACCTGTTTAGAGAAATGATCTGTGTTCTTAAATACACTTAGTTGTCTAAAAATCCAAATTATATTCCCAAGAAACTCTCATTAGGCGTTTTAAGTACCAAAAAAATATATGTGTCTCTGGATCTAAGTATTTATTAGTGACCCCTACAATCCTGGCAATCCTTTCTAATAATAAAGTGTTGGACCTGTCAAATGATGGCACAAATATCCTAATCTGAACTGACATAGCTTTCTAGCCCAGTTCATCAATCATGTTTTATTAGCTTTAAAAGAGCCAAGCTGCTATCTGTCATTTAAATGTTGTAGTGGTGACAAAAACTGGTGCCGAAAATGTGCTGCAGGTGTAACTTTCACTCAAAGACTATTTCTGAGCAGTGAGCCTGTTTATGTTCATGTGGGGAGAGAGTGCCATCTTCAGTTTCAAGTGTCTGCATAAAGAAGTACTGAACTTTGGGGTAGCACAGTAGGTAAAAACACATAATGTAGAAATCAGAAATGAGTCCAAAAGAAAATTTAGACGATACTTTTGAGTCACCAATGAAGAGCTTGCATATAGCATTCTTGCTTATGTTTTAAAAAAACAGCTTGTTTAGACATGTCAGTTGCAACATGAAACTTGTAATACACTAAATGTCTGTAAAGCGCGGACTGTGAATAGTCTTTGCTTCTGTCTTTGTGTTCATGAGGAAGTGTAAAGCAGACAACGATAATAAAACTATAAGGGGAAAATACTAAATGGAGCTCAGAGCAGTAGCAACCAAGTTCCTGTTCATTGTGTACTTAAGACATGAAAACTACTGATAGTTACTCTGTTGTATTTTCATAATTCTTAAAGTGCAGTCAATTTTGTGTATTCTGTATGAGCGGAATAGACTTGGTGTTTGTGTTGAGGTCCTGGCTCTTGACCTTTATTTTTCTTGGCTCTGTCATTTTAGAGCAGACCTTGAGGATACTCCTCATCTCTTGTTTCCAACATGTTAACATATTCAAGTAAATATTATCCAGTACAGACGCATGCATTAGTCGTAGGAGGAGCGTTTTTGAAAAGCGTTTAAATCCAGATGAAACAATGGAATTCATCCTCCTTACATTTGAATTTCTTTTATTTATGAGATGAATATTTTCTTGGCAAACTTCCTTTTCGTGGCCTACCATAAAGCTTTTATAACCTTTCAAGATGTTTTGCTGTAATCAAAGGTAAACATGACAGCCTTAAAAAAAGTCTAAATCGCTTAGCATTTGGAGACTATAAAGAATTTCATACAATAAAGAGCAGATGTGTCACAGTGACAGCAGGCGAGCAGGGACTAGGAAGGTGGTTTCATTAAAAGAGCCTTGGGATAAATGCAGCACATTAGATACCCACTGAAAGACAGGAGCTGTTGATGGGGGTGACCTCTGAATGCAAGTCATCTTACTATAAACAGAAGGGTGTGGAAAGCCATTGGTCAGAGCCAAGCTTGTTTACTATCCAGATCTCTTCTTAGTTAACTTAAATAACTGGAGGGAGTGAGGCACAGTGACAGTTCAAGGAAGAACACAAAGTGTCCTTAGCAGTTCCTGAATTTCAAACAATACTGTTGACTGGCACACAGCTTTTTGGTCCTAAAACTCTGGCGGCACACCTTAAATGCTGTACAGTGGAATTTAATTGGCGCTAAACATAACACTAGTATCTGTTTCTGGAGAGTGAATTTACACAGTTGGGGAATTCATTTCAGCTTTCAGAGGCAAATGAGGTAAGCTTGTGATGCTTTTTAATTTGAGATATTGATATGCTGCCGTTTACTGATAAATTGAGAAAAACAAGTGGGTGCCAGTTGCAGAATCAGATTTCATTCTGAAAAGGAGGTATTTTCTTTTCTGTAATTCTGAACTGTGGTTTTGTTGTTTTAAACTACTGGAAAAACACATTGGGTGCTAGTGACTGAGTTTAGCAGTTGGGTAGGTAGGTAATATCTATGAATTCCTCCAAATATTTACTTTTTGTACTCTCTCCAAATAACTATATTTCATTTTCATATGAGATTATTTTTCAGTTCTCTAGGAAATAAATGTTTCCCAATATAATATACTGTTACTAGTCTTTACTAGTTACTAATGTTCTGTTTCATACTTTATAAAATTTCAAAATAGTTTGAAACAAATGACTGTTTTATAGAAGAGACACTTCATGGCTAAAATATTGTGACAGGTGTTTAGATGTGTAATTATCATTTTTCAGAGCCTCGGCCATAAAATTAATTAGTTGCCAAGTGAAAAAAATAATTTTTGTTGGCATTAAATAAATAAATAAGTGTCTTCCTTGATTTGATATCTGTTTAGGAACTGTATTAAAGTATAAATGCTAGTCTTTGGAAGAAAAGGTAGCATTTAACTTCCCTAAATTGTCATTTGAGGGAAGTGTGGAGTTTACATTTGATTCTCATTTTTGGTCTGTGAAAACTTTCAGAACTTTTTATATGCTTTGCAATTATGTAAATATTTTTTTGCACATGACTGACTACAGATTGTAAAACACTACTGTTTTAAATAGGTCCCTGCTTAGTATGTTGCTCTACATTGTGTTCAAATGTATTTTTTTTTTACCTTTGAGTCAAAGTTGTAAGCGAGTACAGCAAAGCTGCTGCTCTGCTGCTTTTAGGGGCCATGATGTGAGTTGGCATAATGATTACTGCTTCTTAAATGTCTGTTTCATTCAAGGGAACTGAGAAGGGGGTTGCTGTAGGAGTACTGTTTTATTATCCTAGTAAAGGAAACAAAGTTCAGGGGAAAAAACCAACCTAGTTCTGTCCATCTGTGAAAATTGATTTACTGCTACAGGGAGCTGTTTTGTTTAGGGAACCTGTTTTGAAGAAAGGTATGATAAATTATTACAGCCAATAAGTTCTTCAATTTAGTTTCTAGGGTCTGGTGAACAGCAAGCAGCAGTATCCAATTACATGTTTCTTTTCTTAGATTGCTCACTATTTTCTGAAATACATTTCAGTTGAATAACTTTTAACTGCCTCACCCCCTTCTTGTCACTGAGATTTTTACCTTCTAAATTAAACTAAATTAAAATACTAAATGTGTACACACACACACACACACACACACACACATACACACACACCATAAAAATATACATACAACATAGCGCTCCAAATTCTTTGCTTAAAATTATTCATTTTGCAAAGCGTCTTCCGAAGAAGCTTTAAAGCCAAGAATGATTTTGTTTGAATTTATTAAAATACTTACTATCCCACATTAAATGGATTAATAAATTAAGTGACATCACTGCTGTACAATGTAGATTATGTCCAACAGCTGATCTAAAATATAACTTTGTGGAAATTTTATGTGTATATAGAGAACGTAATGCAGCTGCTAAAGAAATACAAAAAACAAATGAATTCTTAAATATATATTGAGTGCGATTTCGTAAGTTATCCTAGCATAGTGTAAAATAGAGTGAGTTAATATGAAAGCAGTGTAATTCTGAAATATATCTTATTTTTATGCTAATAAAGCAAGTTCCTTCTTTTTTCTGCTGCTTTTTCTGCAAATAAGTATATGTAAATTTTCTTAGTGTTAGAATACACTTTCAGAGTACTTGAAATTGGTAGTTGAAATATTTGGTATTATTTAATATGTGTTTTCAACTTAGATTTTTAAATATAGCTAACAAATGCCAGTTATTTGATATTGCAGCTGTATCATAATATTCTGTTTCTGTATTTTTAAATAAAATAGTAAATGACAGCATGACTACACTATGTTTATGTATTAAAATATATGCACATTGTGTATACAACATAGTTTTTTATTTTAGCCTTGTTTTGAACTACTACCAAAATGTTGTTGGCTACAACAACAACAAAACTCGCATGTTCCCATAGTACCTTGCTAGAATATTTGATCTTTATGTATAACAACTATGTTTTATATTTTTTCTCACTTAATGTAACATTTAAGAATAGTTTAATTTGACAGTTTGATGGAATACATAATAATTTGTAAGAAAATTATAAGTTCATGTCTTGACTCATCATCATGATTTTGATAAAGCTTAATGTGAAATCCTTTTTTTCCCAAAAAGGGATAGGGTGAATTATTAAAAAAATATTGGTTTAATTCATAGGTTCTATATTAGCCAAAATCCAAACACAGTGGAATTCAGAGGGCTTATTTTTTAAGCTGAAACTAACTTGAAACTCTGCATAATAAATATACAAGTTAAAATACATTTCTCTTTGGTCATATGAAAACTTCTTATCTGAGTCACCAAATTAGGACACTTTAGGAGTATCTATAAATTCCATTCTTAGTCTTGAAATGAGAGCTTGTAATTTGATATATTTAGCAATAAAAACATTTAGAATGCAAGAATAATTGTAAAAGATTCCTCTAAAGAATGGTAATTTATTTTTATGTTGTATATGTACATGTGTGCACATATGTGTTTGATATATGAACATTTGTTTTTGGATCAAATGAAAAAAAAGGTTAACATTTTAAAAATATTTTTTAGTCTTTTTTTGCACTTGATTTGTTTTGAAAAAGTTACAGATTAGTTTTCTCGATTAACCAGGTAACCTCTGCATTCAATTAGAGTCAGGACTAGGAAGCAAATGTATATATATTTCAGATCTTTCAAAATGTTAGCTTCGCTGAAGCACAGTTTAACTTGATTGATACTTGAGTTTTAAAGCAAATAAGAACTAATTTTTGCCTGTGGCCAGAAATCTTTGAAGTTTCTTGCTTGTGATGAAACTGGATTAGTTAAGTGGTAGATTTCTGGCTTGGATTGTGACCCTGTTGTGCTTGGCAGGTTGTGATAAATGGGGGGAATCTTTCTTAACCTTGTGGCCAGAGCATTCCAGTATCTCATGCAGGAAAAAGGAAAGATGTAGAGGACTTTGCAAGTTAAGTATGAAAAGAGGAAAAAGCGTCCCTGTGTTTAAGGGATGAGCCTGAGTGAATGCTATGTTTATTTTCTGAAGCAATCAGATATGCTTGAGAAGACTGTGGAAGAAAGTAATGCAATGAGTGGCGATATATGTTATCATTGCTTCTGACAGTTAACTTTTGACTATATGACTCATCCTTTAATATTAAATTGTTATATTTTTGTTTTTGTTTTACATGCTTTCAGAGTTAGAGAATCGGAGCTGTTGTGTTCACATTCTTCTAACTGAGGTAGTTTTCTTTAACTAATGCTAGTTATGTATGCAAAGCAGTCCAAAATAAATTGGAAAGCCTCCTTATTCAAAATAATTGCTTCTTTGTCAAAGAATCTACAGTAGGCTTGAAAAAAAAAGTGTCAAAATGAAATTATTTTGGGAAAAATGGCTAAATGAATTGCTTTTTGTAAATTTAAATTGTGGGTAGAACACTTTTGAAAGGTAAACATATTTTGAGTTAAAAGGATGTGCCAAAAGTTTTAGGCTTAAAAGTGTAAAGCAACTAACTAGACAAATTTTCAAACAAAAAAAAAGGAATAAAAAAGGAAAAAAGAAAGGAAGAAAAAGAATGAGAGAACTGCTTACATGTGAGCTGAAACGTGATCTATCAAGGCATCTTGTGGTTCTTTCTGTGGCATTTTAAGTGCTGTATTACCTCTGATGTAGTCCCTATTGACCAATAATGAAAAAATATGCCATTAGACGATGGTCTGATATTTACTTACATATTCCATAGTGCAAATACAGATACTAATGCTGATGTCAAAAACTGTACTAAGTAAAAGGGAAAAGGACAGTAATATGGCATTGTGCTTCTTGATTGTGCGTTTAAATATCACTCTAATATACATGCATGCATGTCGGTATTCATATATAATATAAATAGATTTTTTTCCCATAATGTTAGGCATATTCATGTCAGTTGTTTGCTTATTCCTCCATAAAAAGTGAGATGTGTGACAATCTATGACATTATTATATAATATTTATTTTATTTTTGTCTGAATGTAAAATTGTGTTGTAAATATTTCCAGAGCATGAGACTAGTAACTCTTAGTTGCGTGAGTAACAACTTAACAAGTCAAATTACGTAACTGTATAATACATACATATATTATATATAGAATACATCCTTGCTAGATAACATCTATGCCTATATATCTCTTAACATTACTACACAGAGTATGCTTGTATGTAACTTTGCATATTTATTTTGATTTCCTATGCATTTATTGGAAAATACATTTAAATTTGTATTGTAATGAGCCTTTGGCATGGTAGCGAATGCGTAAATTATTCAGACACTTTTACTTAATTAAGCAGTCTACCTACATCTTTTTTTTAAAACAATTGCTTTCCCAGTAGATTTTTCTGCTCCTACAATAAAGTCCTAGAGGTCCCAGGAGTCAATAGAAAATTGAAGCGGCATCTGTTGAATGACAGACAGTACAGATGCATACTATTAGGTCTTTGGATTGGGTCCATTTCGCTTGTGAGGTTTTATTTGTTAAAGTTTAGTGTGACTGTTAACAATTCTAGCTTTTTTATAAGTAAAGCAGTGTGCATGACTTAAGAAAGTTATTATTGTATTTCAGCCATCAATTTACTCTTTCCAACAGATAACTTTTAAGATGTTTAATTTAACTGAAGTAGCTTGTTGACATTTTTAGTTATCTGATGTAGTTTATTAATGTGACAACAGCTGCTAGAAATTATTACGACAATACTAAACAAATTAGTGTCACTAGTGAGGAAGAACAGAAATGTATCAAATTGAAAAAAAGGGACAGCTGTATGCTGCAAATGTACAGGCGATTTACTTGGCAATTTCCAATATGGAATATGATTCCTAAATATTTATTACCCTCTCCCACCACTTTCATATTTTCTCCTGTTTTGAATTCCACTGATTTGTAATAAAGAATTTGTGTAAATTTTGTATGTGTGTTTATATGGAATGTTTATAGTGCGCTGTCCAGAAATGTAAATAGATACTAAATGCTTCAGCCAGGGCTGTTGTTAGAAATAAATTATTTATTGGTATTTAAAATAAAATAAAAAATTGTCAAAGTAACATGACATTTCAGAAGGCAAGCTTCAGCAAATAAAGAAATTCCAAACTTGCAGTTTTAAAAACATTAGCATCTCCAAATTCTTCTCTCAGAGGTGCCAATTACCCATTCAGCAGAGTCTGAAAACTAGCTTTATACCAATAGTATATATATGGACCATTTTGAGTAAGCACCTTTTATTCTACAGCAAGAGCAAGCCTGCTGCAAATATGAGGGGTTGTTTTGTTGTTTTGTCTTGCTCTCTTTCACACGCCTTCCTAAAACCCACTTCTGCCAGCATGCCTACAAGACTCTGCCAGCTGATAATGGGTAGGCAGGTGGTGAACTAAATTGTATTCATATTACATGCTCATATTACCTTGTCCATCCTCCTCCCAACCTGCTTGTTTGTTTCGTCCACCTGTTGCACTTTGGCATTAACCAAGGCCTCCATCCTACAAAGGCTTATTCACCTTAAACACCTTTGCATGACGTGAGCTCTCCAACTGAAGTTAAGTTTGTGCATAAGTCTTTGTCAGACTGGCCCACAAGACCAAATTTTCTTTTGGGCAAGGACTATCATTTTACTATATATATAAACTGTCACTAACCAATGTGGCCTCAGTCTGTCACATCTTTAATACTATTGGGTGCATCTATTTGTGTGCTTTACTGCAGAGTTGACTAATTAGCTGTGCACTAAAGCATCACTGTCTACTCATGTGCCTGTATTAGGGTGCAGTAAATTAATTAATCCTGCTGTAGGATAGTACTGTCTGGGACCAAATACTGACCTACAGCAGTTATTTAGTACACTGCAACACACATGTAGATGGTGACCTAGCCAGCAGGCAGCCCCCATACTGTAGCACCTACGGGCCTAGCACCAGTCAGCCCCTCTTCTGGCCGATGCTGCCATCCAGACATCAGGACTGAACCCCTGGTCCCCTGCCAGCCCAGAGCTATTTTGCCTTGTCTTTAATTGCTGTGATCCCAGGAGCACGCATATACACTATGCCCAGGAGCCATTAACTCTGGCACAAACTGTACCGGAGTTTATTTCTGCATGTTAGTTGCACATTTAAATGCACCCACTTTCATACTTCTGTTTTACTAGTGATGCATTGGAGAGAGTTGAATATATCCTGGTGGAATGGAATGATTTCCTTTTCAGACAGTTATTAATAAGGTTAAGTGCCAGCAACTAATCTGCCTTTCCAGCATTCAGTGCATTCACTCATTAGAAAAACCCAGCTACCCTAAAAGGCCACGTCCAGATGAGCGTGGTCATGCGGTATGTGGCATCACAAACACTAGGGCTGTGCAAAGCTTTGGTTATTGATTTCATTTGGTGGAGATTCGACCCAATATGGCAGCTGGATCTTTGAATCTGAATCGAATCAGGAGACCCTTTAATCTCTCCAAATTGAATTGGAGCCCTGAGAATCAATTCAAAGAGATTCATAGAGATTCAATGATTTGGACATAGACACAGCTTGAAATGTTTTTTCTACATACCTCCAGGTACCAGGTGGTTCATGAATGCTGAGATGCTGGGGTGGATGGAGAGTCCTGGCCCACAGTTATCCTATATCAAGCCTCCTGTTTAGAATGAGAAGCTAGCAAAGGCCACTGCAAGATCATTTAGTTGAAATGAACATTGTAAACTCTGCACAATGTGAATTCAGGCCAGGACATGGAACTGCAGTTACAGTCATAGAAATTATAAATGCTCTTTTCCAGTCAGTGAATAGCAGAAAGTGATCCATTCTCATCCTCCTGCACTTCTCTGTAGCATTTAACACTATGGACCATGAGATACTGCTTTTTTTGAATGAGAAAACTGGTGACCAGAAGGAATGTGAATGAGGAAAGTGGCAGGTATTTAGGGTAACTCATGAAATGGGTTGAAGCTTTCACAGAGGATTTACACAGTGAGTTCTGATAGGTGCTTTGGCGAGTCCCACAAGGATTTTCCCTCTGGTCCTTTCCAACATCTACATACAGCCAGTAGGTAAACTGGTCAGGTAATATGAATTAATGTGCCAGCAGCATTTAGAGGAAAAACAATGATTCGTTATCTCATACAACTCCTCTATTATTCATCTTATACAGCCACACCACTAACACCAAGATTGCCCAGTACTTGGATAAGGCCAGCTCATGGATGAAGATGAGCTTGCTAAAACTGAATCTGTGTGGCAAAAGTGATGCCAGCGGACACTTTGAGGAGTTACTAGCCATGGTGCTGTCTTCTTCATTTGGATATACACACAAACATAATTGGTCATCTCAGCCCTTAGTTTTAGTACTCTTGGATTCCTCACTGATGCTAAGTTCTCATATAGCAGCACCCATGTGTAATGCTATCATCTCTATTTGGCTAGGAGACACTAGTTGGCTGGGAGACTGTCCCATCCTGGCAAACAATCATCTGGCTTCATTCCTTCATCCTTTCTGAGCTGGACCACAAAAATGTGATATCTGGGCATGAAACCTTCAGGGCATCTATAGATGTGCAGCAAGGCTGCTCCAAGGTACTGTAATTATAGCACATTGGAGCAGAGTAATTACCGTGCTCCAGCAGACTCCAGCATTGCATGTATCAGCATCCCCATGCTGAAAAATGGCGTTGGGGGCACTTTAACTATAGCTCATAGAATAAGCCACTGTAATTAAAGTGATCTCCCCAATCACATCTATAAACACCCTCAAAACTTAAAAGAACTCCAGTAGGCATATGGTGCACAACAACACAGTGAGAACATCAGACTGCTTTATGATTGCCACTGACTTCCCAAAGAATGTTGAATATAGTTCAAGGTATTATCTTAAAGAATCTAAAAGGCTACCTAAAGCTCAGGGGTGTATTTGTGTTGATAATGAAGTTCCTCTGGCATAGTGGTACTCACCCCAACTAGGAAAAGGCTCTATCTTTTGTATGAGTTAAGTCAAATCTGGAAAATAAACTCTTACAGGAAATTAGTATAGTCACAACCTCAGAACCTTCTGGTCCATGAGAAAGGTATATTTCTTTGACCTTCACTTATCTAACATAAAGACATAGTGTGTATGTTAAGAAAAGAATGATAAACAAAGTAAGCATTGCCAGGACAAGACATACAAATGAAAATGCTGCTTCTTCTGGGTAGAGGGCGAGAAAACAAGCAACCTGTGACAGAAGGGTGATCACATGGCTTGAACCCTCAATATAAGGTGCTCAGATACTACAGTAATAAATAATGCGTGCTTATACCTATACACTGTAGGATAGAGGAGGAGGAGATAATAACAGGGGCTTTGTTTCATTTCATCGGAAGGAAGGGTGGATAGGCAAGACCAACTGGTTTTTCTGGTGTAGAATGTTTTTTCTGGTGTTCCATTCATTAAGAAACTTAATTTCTGGAACTTCCTCAATTCAGTTTATGAATTAAGCTGGAAAACTGACATTTTTTAGTGATGGGAAAGATTTAATTGAGAAAGTTGATCTTTATCATATGTGAGCATGTATATGTATATGTAATCCTGATCCCAGCCTACAAAACTTGTCATCAGATACAGTACACAGTATTAATACTTTTTTTTCTGTTCTTTTGCTCACAAAAGATCAGTCCCACAGAAAACACATTAAGGGGTCACAGAGTGGCAGTAGCCATTATTCTGATTATATATATCTTTGTATGGATACATGTATGGTTATATGTAGCCTGAGTCTACCTTAGCCTGTGCTGACCGTTTCTCTAATAGAAGCCGTTTCTCATATGACTGACATGACTTGTTACTTTTGTGTGGTCGAGTATTTCTTATGACTCTACCACAGACTTCAATAGTCTTCAGGGTGGACAGACTTCAGTAGAGTTCAGACTGGCCTGAGTGGACTGAAGCCATATCCATCATACTTAGTTCCCCAGAAAACATGCAATTGTTGGTCCTTCAAACCATACTTGGGTTGTATTTGGTTCAAAGTGTCCTAAAAAGCATCATAGAAAGAAAGCTGCTTTATTTGTATGATATGGAATATTAGAAGTGAGGCACAGTTGCCAGTCTAATTCTGTTTTTTATTTCATAGATTTCATAGACATTAGGGCTGGAAGGGACCTTGTAAGATCATGGAGTCCAGCTCCCTGCCCAAAGGGCAGGAAGTCAGCTAGGGTCAAAGGATCCCAGCAAGACAGATATCCAAGTGTTTCTTCAAACTGTCCAGAGTAGGTGCATACACCACCTCTGGGGGGAGTCTGTTCCAGGCCTTGGGGGCCCGGACAGTAAAGAAGTTTTTCCTTATGTCCAGCCTAATATGGTCTTGCAGGAGTTTGTGACCGTTGGACCTTGTCATCCCCTGGGGTGCTCTGGTGAACAGGTCTTCCTGTAGATCCTGATGCACACCCCTTATGTACTTATCGGCTGCCACCAAGTCACTCCTGAGCCTGCACTTCTCCAGGCTGAAGAGTCCCATAACTCGTAGTCCCTCTTCATAAGTCCTGTTCTCTTGCCCTCTGATCATGTGTGTAGCTCTCCTCTGGACCCTTTCAAGCTTCTCCACATCCATCCTAAATTGTGGAGCCCAGAAATAGATGCAGTACTCCAGCTGCAGCCTCAGCAAGGCTGAGTACAATGGGTGGATAACATCCTGGGTCTTGCTCGAGATGCATCAGTAGATGCAAGCTAGAGTTTTGTTTGCTTTGCCAGCTGTGGTATCACATTGGTGGCTCATATTTGTCTTGTGGTCAATTGTGACACCCAAGTCTCTTTTGGTCATGGTGCCAGAGAGTGTAGCATTGCTGAGCCTATAAGTGTGATGCAAGTTTTTATTCCCATGGTGGAGCACCTTGCATTTCTCCGTATTGAATGCTATCAGGTTTTCATCCGTCCACCTTGCAAGCCTATTGAGGTTGGCGTGGATCACCAGCCTGTCCTCAATTGTGGACACTTCTCCAAAGTTTGGTGTCATCAGGGAACTAGGCCAATCTGCTTTTAACACCAGTGTCCAGATCGTTTATGAAGACATTAAAGAGTATAGGTCCAAGAACAGAGCCTTGGGGGATGCTGCTAGTCACCAAGTGCTGTGTTGATTCAGTTCCATTAACTACCACTCCCTGGGTCCAAGCTTGGAGCCAGTTCCCCCGCCATTGGACTGTGGAGTAGGCAAAGCTGCTGTTGCCCAATTTTTCCATGAGGACAACATGGGACACCAGGTCAAAGTCTTTTTTAAAGTCCAAATATATGACATCCACCTCTTCCCTTTTTTCCAGGTGATACATCACCTGATCATAGAAGGAAATGAGATTGGTCAAGTAAGACCTACCTGCAACAAACCTGTGCTAGCTATCCCTCAGAATGTTGCCTTCTGTTAGCCTGTAAAGAATGGTTTCTTTGATAATTTTTTCCAAAATCTTCCCAGGGATTGAGGTCAAACTGATTGGCCTATAGTTTCCTGGGTCTTCTTTCCTCCCTTTCTTGAAGATGGGCACAACATTGGCCCTCTTCCAATCTTTAGGTACTTTGCCTGAGCACCACAAGTTCTCAAATATCCTCACCAATGGCTGGGCATATCTTCATCTTCACCCTAGTCATCCTGCATCATGTTCAGCAGGGTGGTCCCTTTGGGCTGGTGAAAAACTGACACAAAGTAATTATTAAGCAGATTGGCTTTTTCCTGGGTGTCAGTAGTCAGCTGCCCCAGCTGGCTTAACTGAGGTCCACTGTTGCCCTTGTTTTTCTTTTGACTCCCCACATATCTGAAGAAGAACTTTTATTGCCCTTGATTTGTGTAGCCAGAGGGAGTTCAGCTGCAGCCTTGGCTTTTCTGCAGGTGTGGACCAGTGGACTATATTCATCCTTAGTGGTGTTTGCTGTCCTCCATCTATTATACACATCTCTTTTTAGATGTAGGGGGTTCATGAGTTCCCTAGTGAGCCAAGGGAGTTGTTGAGCCCTTTTACCTCCTTTCCTGTGGGTGGGGATGGACTCCCCTTGTCCTTCAAGGATTGCTTCCTTGAGGAGCAACCACTCATCATTAACTCCCCTCCCTGTGAAATCATGGCCTCTCAGGGCTTCAAGAACAAGCCTCCTGAGTTTATGAAAGTCAGCTTTCCTAAAGTCAAGGACTACTGCATTGCTGGCTGACTTGTCAGCTTTGCGATGGATAGTGAAAGTGATCAACTTGTCGTCACTGTCACTCAGCTTGCCTTTGCATCTTAGGTCACTGATTAGATCATCCCCTTTGGCCAGTACCAAGTCCAGCAGCACCTTGCCTCTTGTCAGCCCATAAACTTCTTGGGACAGGTAGAGCTTATCCATGCATGTAAGGAAGCTTTGTGTGCGATTGGATTTGGCTGAGTGCTTACCCCATGAGATGTCCAGGTAGTTGAAGTCCCTCATGATGAACATTTGTTTATAACTTTCTGAAAAAAAAGTCTTGGAATGACAACAGTATTTGACCTTACCCTAGTGGTGATTTGAGATTTTTTTCCTGTAAGTTGGTCAGTTAAGACTTATGAGAACTTGAGACAAGTTCTTGTCCTCTCATATATTTTAAATGACCTTTTATACCCATATTAGTTAAGAATCCTGAGAGACATGAAGCTCAAGCTTCATACAATTAAATGTTTCACTGGAAAGGAGAAATCAAGATACATTTAAGATTGCTAAAGTTATGAATATTTAAGATATGTACATACATGAACTGGTGAAGAGTTTTCATTATTTTTTACCTTCAGTTTGTTCGTATTAGAATAAAGAAGGAAATATTTATTTCCTCAACCAGTAGGAAAAGGCAAAGTACATGCTAGATTACAACAGCAGTTCTTTTTTAGGATCAGTTACCTTATACCACAGAGCTTGCAGCACAACTTTCCCTGACCTGCTGGAACAGGCCATGGAGCTGTCTCTCCTCCCAGAAAGACAATAGAAGAGATACTTCCCCATACAGCAGTTGCAAAGAGTGCAACTGTCCCACTCTAGATCAGGGCACAGTTCTCCAGATAATTCTCAGGATAAAAGGTCCTTGAAGGATGTGCATTCTTCAAGATTTTCACTTCATGAACAGTAAGCATGCAACCTTTCTATTTGTAGCTTACAAGATCAGCATTAACTACATGTTCAGCTCTCTAGAATCAGCAAATATACACAAAATGCAAATACATATGAAACATCCTGTCAATGACTGCTCTTTACCTTGGAGAGGAACTCCTCTTGAAGATACAGTTCTGAACCTGGAAATATAAGCTAGAAACAGGCATTATATATAAACCAGTTTAAGTGATCAAAAGCTGAATTAAACCTGTAACAGAACAGAAGTGCAGTGCACAGAAACTGGTTTCAAAATAGCCAAAACCAGTTTAATATATACCTTGATGAATGTAGTATCAGACATAACTGATTTAGGTTAAACCGATCTATCAAATGAATCCCCCAGATCCCAACTCAAGTTACATTATTGTCCTCCAGCATCCCACGATCCTTTGCATGCCCACAGCACATCTGCTCCACAGAGCTGGGCTAGCCTCACCCCTGGACTGTCAAATAGCTTAGACAGCAGAGCTTCTGCTCTCCTGCTTTGTGTCCCGGCTGTGCCTGCCAGTGGTGGTTCCAGAGAGAGAAAAATAGGGGAGCAAAGGCCCCCCACTATGTGGGCCTCCTCTCCAGTTGTGCTTGCCTGGGTCTGAGGGGGGCTCTGCTCCCCACCCTCTGATGCTATCCAGCTCCGCTGAAAACCCACACAACTCTCTGTCCTACCTCCTTCCTTTACTACTACTCACCCCTACCGTTTCCTGACATATGTTTCATGTTCCCATTCCCTCCCCACAAAAGTCTTGGTTTTTTGTGTTGATAGAGGAATGACAAGATCCCTGATATCTTCCTCTCTTATAAGCAGCAGGAAGCGCTACTTACAGACCAATACTTGACTTTGTTACGGGGGGGGCATTAATTCCATTTACTGAGGGAACACTTTTTAGCTGTTGAAGCATTTTTATTCTCAAGAAATGGCAGTTATGCAATAAGAAAACCACTATTTTAAGAGCTGAAAGAATTTATTGATAAGATGAGAGGTGGTACAGGTATGTCTGACTTTTTGGACTAACTCCCTTCTCTTATTGTCCATTTGATTGCTTGTACCAAATATAAACCTTCTGGATAGCCCCCGTTTCTAGTCTTTGCTTCTGCCCATGTTTTATATTATAAAATTGTTTACTTATCTACTGGTCTTCCTGGCCCTGCAAATTGATGCCGTAGGAAGAACCAAAATGATGAACTTATAATTACAAGTTTATTGAATCATTGTGTGGGAGTCAAGCTACCTGCAGTGTTAGGCAGCAGTGGCACAAGAGCAGCTCTGGAGCTCCTTTCCATGTCTATGTCAGCTGAGGAAAGCAGCAGCAGTATACAGGTTCCTTCTTCTAGCACCTGCTCCTTGCCAGCAGGGAGGAGGAGTACGGGGTTGGGATCCTTTCAGAGAGCATGCTCTGGAAGGAGGAATCTGTGCACTGCCACTGCTGTCCTTGGCTGGGCTCCCTGTACCACTGCTCCCCACAGCTTCTAGCTGGAGTGCTCCAATACTTAATTCTGCTCCAATATTTAATTTGTTGGAGTACTCCAATACTTAATTTGTTTACCCCAAATTGATATGGGCCAGGAAGAAGAAAGAGGACACACAGGTTCAGAACAAGAAAGAAGTTTTTGTAAAGAACTTGGTACTGTTTCTATACATTTCTGATCTTGCTTTAGTGCCTGTATTTTTGTATATTTCCAAGAGTAGTACTTCAAAGAAATTTTGCCTTTTTTAGTCAATCTTTCAGTTCACCTATTTGAGTTAACTTCCACTAATAACAGTAAAGCATCACACACTACATTTTGTCTTAAAATCAAACAGTTTACAAAATTAAAATCTAGAAGAAAAAGCTGGAGGAAACAGATTATATGGCAGATTAACATTTCTAAGAAAGGAATGATTGGCAAAACAGTTTTTGTCCTGTGGTTAAAGGAACTTATTTTCTATAGTTACCCCTACTTTCAAATAATAAATTAGAAATTTTCCATGTGTGGAATCCAATTATCAAGGAGCTGTCTTCAACTGACGGTCAACTTGAATTCAAGTAAATACGGTGATATGTTTTCGGTGAATACCTACTGTCAGTTCCAAAGCTAATACGATTAACT
>NW_017729026.1:1443827-1448710 GCF_001723915.1 Gavialis gangeticus | reverse complement strand
TGTCCTCTGGTTAAAGGAACTTATTTTCTATAGTTACCCCTACTTTCAAATAATAAATTAGAAATTTTCCATGTGTGGAATCCAATTATCAAGGAGCTGTCTTCAACTGACGGTCAACTTGAATTCAAGTAAATACGGTGATATGTTTTCGGTGAATACCTACTGTCAGTTCCAAAGCTAATACGATTAACTGATTAACCATGGCTTTCTGAGAATTGCTGCAGTAGGATAAAGCTGTTTTGAAGTTTGATTTGGTTTAAAAAAATCCCTAATCCCTGCACTGTAGGAAATAGTGAATGTTAATTTTCAATTGCTTGCTTGGCATTACACAGAAGAATAGTATAAATGGTTTGGGGGTGTTGTTACCTAAACCAGGATCATAGCCTGTTCATAAGCAAACTCTAAATAATTTAGCATAATCAGTTAAGTAACCAAATATTATAACAATATTTTACTGTGACAAATTTAATTAAGTTCTGGACAATTTTCATTAATTTCTTATGTCTCATGCATTTTTGTGTTGTTCTGTTGAAACTTCATTGAGATTTTCTAAATGCAAGACCTAAGTAGCTAAAAAGTATTTTAAGGTAGTCCATCAGAAAGCTATTTCACATTATAACAAGGTTGGTAATCATATGACCTGTGTGCTAGATCCAGCCTGCAAAACCACTGCATCTAGCCCACTGGTAGTCCAGTAGCCTATTGTACTAGACCAGCACTTGGCTGTGCACTGCCACATGTCCCTGACACTGCTGGCTACCACTAGCCAGAGCTCCACCAACATGGCTCTGTGCAGCTGCATGCCCCTAGCTCCATACTGCTGCCCAGCAGCATAGACCTCTGATTTGTCAGCAGTGCCAGGGGTTTGGCAGCATGGGTCTGGGGGTCTGCGGTGTCTGTGATGAACCAGGAGTATGCTGCAGCATGGAGCTCTAGCCAAATGTGGCTCCACACCACTGCATGCCCCCATCTCCATGCCACTGCCAAGCCAAAAGTCTTCACCACCTCACATCCCTGGCTTCTCACAGATGATTGCCACTGACTCTGCATTGCTTGAATGAAATGTGTAGCAACCCCCTCCCCGACCCACACTGCTACCTGAATGTGTCAATGTGGGTCTGGCCTAGGAGGAGCCCCAGTGGTCTGGATCTAGACTGGGGCCCAGGATGAGTTTGATACCCATGTATTATAATAACATGCATTTTCACAAACTGTATTTGGGAAGTGGATTTTTCTGCAGAGCAAGTAGTTTGTTTCCAGGGCCCTGAATTGTGTCCTTGGACTAGACCTTGTATTTCTACTGTAGCCCAAGAAATGATTAATAATTTATTTGTATTTTGAGAGCACTTTGATGCTCCATCATGCTAGGCCCCATACAAAGATAAATTCTTGTATAAGGAATTTCTTATAAAATAAATAGTCTTGGCAAATAGATAATTATTAACAAACAGCATAGAGGTAGATGTTAAGAGTACTCCACCTGGACAGTTGCTTCTTTTTTTTTTTCATTTCCTTTTTTAGTCCATTCTCCAAGGCTCTCACCCATTTTCCCTCCCAGGTGCACCCATCAATCTGTTCCACTACAGCTTGCCCAAGTGTCATCTCCTCCACCTTTTCACCCCACTCATTGCTGCCGTACGCTGGAGGCACTGTATGCCTGTGCCAAACCTGGAGCTGCCACATGTCCTGTGCTGTGTGCTAGAGCCACTGCCATGTCTTTTGGCAGCAGCACTAGAAACTGTGGTTCTGGCACAGGACACACAGCGGGAGCTGCCACCAGGCACCCCATGCCACAGCTGAAGCTGCTACTGCTGCCACATGTTGGACGCAGAGCTGCCACTACTGCATGCCCTAGGCTGAAATCACCCTGTGTCCTGGGCCAGATCCATCCCACAAGGAGAACTGTGGTCTAGATCTGGCCCAGTATATGAGTTGAATTTGACACCTCTGCTTCAGCTGCATCTCATATCTCTCAAGGTGTGCCCTTGCCCCTTGCATGCCTCCTTACTGCTGCTGCAGCTGAAGCCTACCGTGACTGCCTTCTGGGAGGCCACAGTTCAGCCTACCTTTGATGTGAGGACCAAGCCCCAGTGGTAGGAAAGGATGTTTCAGAGCCATACCTAGGAAAATGAAGTGGGGAAGACCCTGAAAACATGCTGCCAAAATAACTTCTGTCCTGCCACATATTCAATTGTTTTATGAAAGCTGGATCACATAGGTTGCTTTATGAGTGGGATATGGTGGATGGTATAATACCTAGTGTAAGTAAGTTGAATAAAAACATGTTAAGTAGAATTTTAAAGTTGCAAAGTCAAATGAAGAAATGGAGAAACTCCGGGATCATTAATGTGTAATCATACTTATGTATATGCATTATGATATAGTCCTTATTACACAATTGCATACTCTTATTTTCCATGAGGCCTCTGAATTGTTCAGTGAATGAGTAGCTATTCAATGGTTCTTGCTATCATCCTTATTTTCTGTCTGATGCTAGCACATATTAAGCACACATCATCCAACTCTTACAGTGAATATAAAATTGGCATTTTCCTTTTGTCTGTTTCTGTGGCATTTATCATAGATTCATAGATGTTAGGGTCGGAAGGGACCTCAGTAGATCATCGAGCCCAACCCCCCTGTGTTTCAGTTGTTTAACAAAGGTAATTATTTTCATAATACCTCTCTGATATTACTTAATATTGTTCTCATTTGAAATCTGAAGAAATGAGGCACAGATTAAAGTTTAAGTTGTCAGGAATACTAATTTTGTGTGCTTGTTTTGAGGCATCTAGGCCTAGATCTTATTTTAAAAAGATGCAGAGGCATTTACTCTCTGTATGTAATCCTGTTCCGCCCTGTGTTGAGTTCCTGGAAATCTGACAATGTATATATCTTTTAAGACATGTTTGTCATAGCTTAAGGCCCAGTACAGGCATTCAGTTTCTTCTGAAAGAGTCACTCTTCTTCCAGTAGAAACTACAAGTATACAGATGTTCAGGATTTTTCTCCTGCTCCTGGAGAAAAATAACTGGGAACAATGAGGGTAAAATTGCCTCTGGGAGATTATCTCCTGAGAGAATAAATGTCTACACACTTCCTTTTCTGAAAGAAGTCACAGCACAGTCCTCTAGCATCTCATGGTGCTTTTCTCCTCCATCCCTCCTCTCCAGAAGAAGGTATGTCACTCATTGGATTTTACTGCTCCAGATGAGTAGGGAACAGAAGGTGCCCCGGTCACCATTTCCACATTGTGATACAGGGAGACAGGTTTATCCTGAACAGTCTGGGTCAGACAGTCAGATCTACCCTGTTCACTGCTGTCATCTGTCTCCTGGCAGACTGAGGGAGCCTGCAGAGCATACCGAGAAGTGTGCACAGGTGTGCCTGGCTGTGCAGCATCAGCATTTCAAGCTCTCTGCTCTTCAGGGTCTTAGCATATGAATGTCTGTTTAGGTGTTGTAAGTTTTTCTACCAAGAAAACAAATGTGGAATTTTTTTCCCCTGATGATTTGAATGTGTGTATGCATCCTCTATCACAAAAAATGGTGATAAAGAGGAAAACTCACTTATCCTGCTCATTAAAAGTTGTTCAGGGACTTGAGCAGGGTTACTTAAATACCCAGTAAATAGGTTGAATAGGATCTGGCCTCTAGGGTCTTGCTTTTCAGAATATTTATTATTCTTATAGCAGTTTATGCTCAAAGCACAGCTCCTAGTGATTTTAGTTGTAGTTGTAAGTGCTTAGCACAATCTGACCCCTAAACGTCACTGTAGGCATCTAGAAATTGAGGGGCACACAATTAATAGCCAACTATAAATATTTTGACTTCAATGACTGGCCCAGGGACTTTGCATAAGGCCTTTGAGGAAGTGACCATATTTAAATCAAGTTCTTCAAGATAGTATTCAAATGCCTTAACGGTAAACCACACCTTTTTCTTTCTAAAATGCCTTGTCTCATGTGTTCCATATCTTCCAACATCTGCAAAAATGGGGCAGGTATACTACAGACGAGGGCTGTGTGAAGCTTTGGTTCCTGATTCAATTCAGCAGAGATTCAGCCCGATTCGGTGGCCAAATGTCCAAATCTGAATTGAATCAGAGGACCCTTTAATCTCTCCAAATCGAATCGGAACCCTGTGAATCAATTTGGAGAAATTCAGAAAGATTCAGCGATTCGGACATAGACACAGTTTTAAATGCTTTTTCTACATACCTCTAGGTAGCAGGCAGCTCATGAATGCTGTGATGCTGGGGTAGATCAAGCATCCACAGAAGTGCGGGGGGCTCCCCAGTGCACTTGGCAGCAGACCCGGAAGTGGACCAGAAGCACTTCCGTTTCACTTCTGGGTCTGTTGGAAAGCATGCCAGGGCCCCCGCCCCCCCCATGGCCCCTGGATCCTCCTGGGTCTGGGGGATCCCTCTGTGGCCAATCGTCGAGCCGGGGGGTGTTGAGGGCCCCCCTGTGTGCTCCCCAGTGGACCCAGAAGTGAACCAGATGTACTTCCAGTCCACTTCTGAGTTCACCACTGAGCATGTGGGAGGCCCCCCTGCACTCCTCTGGGATGCTCCATCTGCCCGAGCATCACAGTGTTCACGAGGCATGTCTGGTACCTTGAGATATGTAGAAAAAACATTTAAAGCTGTGTCTGTGTCTGAATCGCTCATTCTCTGAATCAGCTTCGACTCTTTAGATTCAGATTTGACCGAATCAAATTGGGGACAGTGATCCAAATCAACTAATCGAATCACTGTCCCCAATTTGGGCTAAATCTGAATCAAATAGGGCCCGTTTTGCACATCCCTATACAGGCAATCACTTAATTCATTACATGACTATTGATCCTGTGCAGTGAATGCAGCAGGAATTTCTAGAAAAA
>NW_017729026.1:1437493-1438827 GCF_001723915.1 Gavialis gangeticus | reverse complement strand
TCATTATATGACTATTGATCCTGTGCAGTGAATGCAGCAGGAATTTCTAGAAAAAATTATGTCTGATCATATAATTAGAAGTTTCCTCACAATGCAGATACACAAAAGCTGAGCTAAGATTACACAGACTGTTCTAACTGTAGACAAACTGTACCATATAAGACAGCAGTGACTGGCTGTTATTTTCTATATAGACTAGCCACTAAAGATATATGAGACATACTCCTTGCCATTAGGTTTAACAGACATTTGCAGACAACAGAGGAATGGTGAGGCATGAGAATTTTGAGTTTAGTCCTAGAATTCTAGAGGAGAGCATACTGCAGTGAGTTATAAACCATTTCCTTCTTAATGAGCAACAGAGAATTTGAGGATGCTATAAATATTCATGTATTAATAAACACTGGCAATTTTAAAAACAGAAAAGTAAATTAAGAAGCAAAAAATAGGGTGGGGAAAGGAAGAGGATATTTATAACCTCTGATAATGAGGTTCTACAATGAACTTTCTACTCCTTACAATTGTTCTATGGGCAACAAAATCATTTACTGTACTCTTGGAGTTGATGCAGAAAAGAAATGGTGTTCATTCCTTGTAACCACTTGAAAGAGTATCCCTTACACACTCTTCTCTTAAGAAATAACACTTTCTTATTTAGTAAATCTTTTCGCACCAGTAGAGCACTTAGTTAGATGTGCAATCTAGTTTATGTGAGACCCCCAAGGCAAAGGTGAGTAGACAGTGTACTCATACTGCTCATTTCCTCACACATCAATCATAGACAAACAGTACCATCTATACCAGTTTCACTCAGATGTTGAAAAGAGTTCATATAACATTTATTTCTCTCCTTATTTCACATTTGTTGAATATAGCATCATACAAGATTTTTTCTTTTTTGTACACCAGTGGTTCCTGGCTTTCTATTACTCTCCTTTTATGAGTAGGAACCTACCAAATTCATGATTTTGCCACTTTCACAGAAACAACAAATTTGATAGTCCCCTGTGAAAAAGTCCAGTCCCTGTGAAAAAACACAGGGACTGTGAAAAAGCAGGAAAATGGCCAGCAAGAGTGGGGGGGTGGGGCAGCTGCAAGCTGGGGGGAAGTGGGAGCTGCAAACAGGGACCAGAAGCCCTGGTTTCCTGAAGCATGGGGAGAGGAAGAGGGAGAGGGAGAGGGGGAGGGGGTCAGGAAGGGGAAGGGAGATTTTGTGGTGGAGCATGGCAGCCCCCTGCCCACCTCTCTGATTGGCAGAGGGACCCTGGAAGTCCTCCAGGACAGGGCAGGACTTCCAGGGCCCCTGGGGCAATCAGAGGTGTGTGTGGGGGGGG
>NW_017729026.1:1429833-1437012 GCF_001723915.1 Gavialis gangeticus | reverse complement strand
AAGTGGCACCTGATGCCATATCAAGACTGTGAAATCTGGATGCAGCATCCATGAATTAGGTAGGTCCCTATTTATAAGAAATGCATTTTTCTATTTTTAATGTATACAGCAAAGGAATTGCATAATTAATGTCTTGGGTTACTTGTAACACTAATCTACTGTTTATGTCCACAGTACTGCATTCAAGCAGCATTAGAATACAGTATGTACGCTACTGTCTGTCTTTCTGTTTCTGTCATTCTGCCAACCAAAGGACATTATTTCGCTTTACATGTATGTAGATGAAGTCAGTGGCAGAACTCCCATCATCTGATGAGGTCACTTCATATTTGAAAGGAGACAATACCCCTGGTCAAAACATGATACTTGCTGTTGATAACTGCATTAAAAACAGAAGAATGGAAAACAACTGGAAAAGTGGTATTTCACAAAAGATTAGGAGAGGCTAGACAATTTCCATAATGGAGTACAAAATGGTAGAATAAGAAATTTGATTGAGAATGCTTTGCCAATTAGTTACTAATATATGTAAATTCATATTTTGAATTAAATATTCATTTTATAGGCACAATAGGGTGATTGTTTTTTCAGCCACATTATTTTTATCCCGTTTGAATGAGATGATCTGATCCAGATCCTAATTAACTTCTAAGGCACCATTATATGTGGAGAATTTAGGCTTCTGAATCACAAAATATACTCAACAGATGCAAAACCAGCTAGGGGCCTCCATTTTGGCCTGGAAAGATTCCTTGACAGCTAGACTTGTACTACTGCTCATTTTAAGCTGCATTTGAAAGCTCTGAGTATCCAAACAAGCACTTATACTCCTCACTTCCATCTAAACTCTTATACTCTGTGGCTGTGGGCTGTCATAACCCATTCCAGGTTGGAGATAGGTAGTGCATATGCACTAGGGTCTTACCTTCACTACTACTTGTCTTCTAGGCAGCATGGAGCAAGTACCTGCACCTGGCAGATTTTTCCTTAGTGACGCTGGGAGAGTGCCCACAAAAGGCATCCCCTGTCTCTAAATCCCACTGATGCACCATGGCCACAGGATGGTTCCAAAGGTTCTATGGGTCAGATCTGGCCTGCACGCCATAGATTGCTGATTCTTGATCCAAATTGAAGCTTGGAAATATCTAAATTCTGCTTAAGCTCCTACCATATGGTTCAGAGCATTCCTAGAAGCTTATTCAGAGAATACACATGTAGCTCAATACAAAACTCTAGCCTAGGAAAGATGTACCACTTCTAATCCTTTTACCAAGTTATCTAGATGCGGATACGTGCAGATATATACCTACCTATGTGGAATAGGATGGTCAGAGCATAGGTAGCTATAAGTGCCTTCTGAGCATGTTCAGAAAGATAAAATTTTAGCCCCATAGGTGGAACAAGATACAAATTCTTCAAGAGTGACAAAAAAACCGTCTTCACTGGCTATGTTTAGATGCATAAGTAGAAATAAGGGTGAAGTTACATTTCACTCTTAGAGCCTTGTTACACATTAGTTTTAGGTGGTTCCTGGAACTCTTAACCCCTGGATTGCCCACACAGTAGCACCTGAAATTAGTTTTAAACACACTTTAGGTGACTTACGGTTACACTACTCCAGGGCAGGTTTATCTGTGTTCTGCATTACCTAGCTCATGTTCCATTAATGGTTTTCTGTGGCCAGATCAGGTGAAAATTGTCACTTCTGTCTGTACCTTTCACTTTCTTGACTGCGCAGCTCTAGAGGGCTTACCAGTAGAGGGCTGGCAAGGAGAGGTGTGGCTAGGAGCCAGGATATACAGGATGCTGGATGACTGCAAATTACTTGTTTTATCTCTATGGAGAAAATTAAAGTTACCTTACCATGAGCAAGGTAGTATGGCCCAGAGTTAACTCTTGCCTGAAGTAACTTTTAGATGCTTAGAGTTAACAAGTTTAATATGTGGCTGTTTTAGGTTCCATTAGTATAGTCTAAGTGCAACGTTGCAATGTGTAACTTCACCCTAATCACCTTTGGGCAAAATAGGATTTAGGCTTTAAGTACATATATATTGGATTGTTGCTGCTTGTGGCTTAAGGCAGATAAATTTTGTCTATTTTACTTCTTATTTGGCTGTGTTTTTGTGTTCCATATTATTTTTTTGCTTGCATTCCACATCTGATTTTTCTTCAATAAGCAAAGTATAATGGTATAAAGTAGAATTGCTTATTTACAATGCTATTTTTATCTGAATATTTGTAAGAGGTGCCTGTGTTCTCAAAACTGTGTTGAAGCTTTACTGTACATGTCACTACATATTGAGATGGGGAGAAAGGTGGGAATAGGATGGAAAGTTCCACATATTGAGAATAAAGTAAGCTGACTAATCAGATATTCATGTTTGCTGGAGTAAGTTTTTGACAAAAATTAAGCAAAACGAAACTGATTTTAAAGCAGATGGTTTTTATTTGTTATTGTTTTGGTTTGATTATTATTTTCAGCTGGCTCTCATTACAATAATAATGGTGCTGTTAAATTAACACCAAAAGAAAATATCCATTATTGCTACTGAAAAATGTTCAATATAAATTACTATAGGCACAGTGTGATTATTTTGTAGGAGCCAGAAAAATAAAAGGAAAATAAAATGCCTCTAGAACCAGTATCTTTCAGTAATGTGGCACTGGTATCCCCACAGAATCTTTAAGTGTGATTTTTAAAAATGTTGCCAACCTTGGCTTAATTCTGTGTACACTGAGGTCACTGAGAGTTTCTCCATTGACTTTTTAGAAGTTAGAAGTGTTAGGTGTTTAAGATTCCCACTGTCACAGAGGAAGGATGACTTGATAGCACAAGATCTCTTGATGTAAGGAACTGAATTAGTTATGTAACTTTTATTTAGTAATAAGGGTAGTGTTCTTCAAGCATAAATAAGTTCAAGTGTTTCTGTAGATGCATATATGGATTTAAAAATTTTTGAAATCTCCACCAATTCCTTAGGTTATACATTCAAACACTTGCAAGCAAAAGGTCTGTCTCTGCAGAAAAGTTCCTGAAATTTAAATTACCATAGAGTGAAATTAAATCCTTTGTACAAGATCCAGAAGAGCTGAGTGATATATATGATCTAGAAAAGATTATATTTTTAGGTAAAAAGTATGCATGTGTGTTGGGAGAGGGAGTGTTGTCCTTTAATTAGTTAACAGTATTTCATCCCAAACAGGAATCTGAAGCATGAAGTATAGCATATTTAATTATGTACTGTGGTTATGTGTCAACAATGTGTCTAAGAGATTTGGAGTTCATTGATGTATTACAAAATACATTAAACACAGTTACCGGATTCAGAAAATGAAAATTAATGTATGAATTATTTAGCTAACACTGCACTTTGCCCCAGAATCTGGTGTTTATTATTGTGAGCTTTAGCAGGAAACAGAGGCAGTATCAATTGGGAAAACATTTCTTTACTGAACTGAGAACAGTATGGCTTTCTAGTTTCTAAGTGGGGAACCTGGTTCTTTGGTTTCTTTGTTCCTAGTTAGACTACTCCCAAGCTATTTTAGCTGAACATTTTACATACTAATGGAGTCTAGGGAAGTGCAGTTGGCAGCTGTTCATGGGATAATAATGAAACACACTGTTTAGTACTGCATACTGCTGCTGTAAAATGCGGGAAGTATTTTATAGAGATCATGGTGAGCAGAGCTGTATCCACTTTAAGCGATGTAAGTGCATGAACTGTGAGTGAGGAAGTTGTGTTTTCATATGAGAGTAACTGGCAATCATTTTGCTTTTGCAGGTAAAGAAAACGTGCGCAGAATCAGATGTTTCAGAGCCTCAGAATTCCAGGTACGGTAACGAAGGGCAGATACTTAATGACTAGAGAATGTTGGCATGTAATTGTATGAAGTAGGGTTACAGATACATAGCAAGAGAGTTTGAGAGATTATTTTTGCAAAGAGTCAACAAGTGTGGATAGATTATTTTTAAATCTATTCCACCCTGGAGGCAACATGGTTATTTTCCAATTACGGATAAGTATTAAGAGTGGGGATGAATGTGGGGTAGAAACGGTTCTGACAGTGCCATAAGGTTGTGTAGTCCCCTTCAGTTTAGAAGAAAATCTCAGTTAAAAATGATAAATATTGTAGTAAAAGTCTGTAATTCAGGTCTTTTTTTCTTTCCTCATCCTTCTGTACACCTCTGATTGTTGCAGTTTTTTTAGTATTACTGTTTACTTTCAAAGTTAGCAGTTCAGTTTTTATTCCGGTAAAGGCTGCCTTACCCGTGTTTTTGTTTCCTTTCTTTTTTCCCTTCTTTTTTCTTTTTTTGTGGAACACATGCTGCTGTTCTTGTTCTGAAAGCATCACACTTTCTTTAAAAAAGTATGTTCTAAACACAGTTTCCTAAGTTTATGTTTATGTAGAGAAGGAAATTAGTTTAAGTTAAATAAGGTAGCTAATTCTTGGCTGTATTTGAACAAGTGAAAAATGAACACTACAAATGTGTCTTACAGCACACGTACTACTAAATTGTTATGCCACAACGCATGGTTTTGTCCAAATTTTGTGGTGCAAAACAGTTTTATAACCTGCCATTATGTCCTGCATCTGTTTACAAGATCCGTATTTGTTTCACAGAGATATAAAGAGTTTAATAATAAAAAGAGGGAAAAAAACCTCACCAACCTGAAGTCATAATAATCTTATTGGAACACCAGAGCTAAGACATTTAGAAACAGTACTGAAACCCCATTTTTCACCATACTTACATCTTAGTATCTCCATTTTATGTATGCAACTTCCTTTCCTGCTTTAGGAGCCACCAGTAAAATTTAAGGACAGTGGACTAGCTATGAATAGAGCTGTATGGTACATCTGAATTTCTTTGATTTCCTTTTCATGTTCTTCATTTGCATATTTACAACTCCCTTTGGAATCATTGGGAGTTGTACACACATGGTTTAACACTGAATTCATTGCCCAATCTTGATTCTATTGAAACTAATAGTAATTTTTCTACTGACTTCAGTGGGGACAGGTTTGGATATCTAATTCTTATTTAATTATGGTTTAAGTTTTGTCTCCTTCTCTGCCATGTTTGATTTTTAAAATGTTACCATTTTAAAAACATATAAGTACTTTCAATGGCATTAGGGTCCTGAACATTTGTGTAATTTCAGTGTGTGAGTACTCATGTGCTTAAAAGTTACATGCTCACGTGCTTTGCTGGATCGTGGCTTGATATTATAACAATCCTTAGCTCAGTTCAAGATAGCTTCATTATCCTTGTGACATCATAAGGTTTCTGATGACAGATGTACTGATTATGGTTATTCATTATATTAAATACAGTATATCTATTTTTTCCTTCCAAGTGCAAAAGAAATCTTCACTGTGAATGATTAAATTTATATATCTGATAAAAAGATCTTTAAAAAAGAAAAGAAAAATAAATTGTTGAGGGGAAAAAACCCTTTTTTAATTTTGTTGCATTTAGCTTAAAGAAATGAAATGTATTTAAAATCAGATATAGTTTAAGTAAATGGTCCTAGTCTGTGAGTTTGTAATGCTGTGCACACAGCCTGAAGCAAGCTTTTATGTCACAAGCTGACATGCAATGCAACTGTGATCTTACAAAAGAATCATTGACAGACCTTTGATTAGACTGGTGCTAGAGGGCACTGCTATAGCGCACAAAATTTTAAAGCCTGGAGCAAGATAATTCTTTTCTAAACAAGTCTTAAGTGAAAACATTGCAGATAAATTGAAACATCAGCATAAAATGAATGCTGGAGACATTGCCTTACAGAACAGCTCCTGGCTTGGGACCTAAGGCCAATATCATTCATTTATTTAGCTAGCTTTATAGTGTGTTGGTTTTGGATTTGAAACTATTACAATAAATGCAGATGGAAAGTGTTTTTACAGTAGGGAAGTAATTAAATTGGGTGTGGGAACTTTGTCAGGAGAATTCTTGGAGTGACATGTGTGTATCAGCAAATTCTTTGTCTTGCTTGGCCTTGG
Organism: Gavialis gangeticus; assembly: GCF_001723915.1. Lineage (NCBI taxonomy): Eukaryota > Metazoa > Chordata > Crocodylia > Gavialidae > Gavialis > Gavialis gangeticus. The sequence continues at coordinate 1,431,003 of NW_017729026.1, read as the reverse complement.
TTCCTCTTATGGAAAGAAACATTCAAGCTACAGATGTGACTAGTAAATTTGGGTAAAGGGAATTTACTAACCTTTGCAGTATATCAGTATGTATAAAGAATACCACATAGAAGTATGTGTGATAAAGCTCAAACATCAATATCAATCTTTTTTGTTTATCCAAAATGGTTGTTAACTTGACAGATGTATATCCACATACATGAGTAAAAAACCACAGTTAAAAGATTTGCAAATGTGGTAGATGGAATGTTTCTCTGCACATATAAACACACACAAAAAGGATGCATGAAGGTTTAATATCTCAGTCACACAGATTTTGAAACATGTTTTCTTGAATGCTACATCAGGATTTAATTATACAAATTCTAGTTGAATTTCTTGGGAGCAGTTTGGCTAAATGCCATGTGGTTGTATGTATATTATGAATTTCTTTCCTTTTGTTTTAAAAACTGAATTCTCTACTATAAGGTTTGGTAGCTAACCCAAACATGATAAATGGTAACTGTCTGTCATTGTTGTAGACACTACTGTTAAAATAGAGAGAAGTTATGACTTGCCAACAGGTGTACTTTCCAAGACACGTAAGCCAATGGCAGAACCAGAGATAGTACATAGTATACTGTTCTAAATACATTAAATACTTCATAAGTAATTTGTAGATTCAGTTCATTGATGCAGTGTATGTAATATATATCTGCACAACCTATGCTACCTGTATTTATATCCTGAATTTAATTTAATCTGATTCTAACACAGGAGGAGCAACCAATAATAACTGTAATGCAATATAAATAAACAGTGAGTTATGCCATAATAGAAGATAGAATTAACTTCATTTTTTCCCATTAGAATCTGGAGGAGAAACTTGTGCTACATTTTGATACAGGATTATGTGGTTATGACATGTCATTACATGTTATTAACCAGACCATGTGCCTGCTATATCTCTCTCTCTTCCCAAACCAAACTAGACCTTGCAGGATAAAACATAAGTTATTCAGTGGGAGTGTCTATACATGCATTAATGTGCTTTTACTAATGCACATTAAATTTAGTACTTCCAATATGAGGTACTAAAGAAATGCACATTAAGCTTTGCTAATGCACAGCAGTGAAAGCACTTGCTTTTTAAGTGATGCTTAATTTGCAGTAGCCTATTCCACTGTGCAT
>NW_017729026.1:1424409-1424833 GCF_001723915.1 Gavialis gangeticus | reverse complement strand
AGCTTTGCTAATGCACAGCAGTGAAAGCACTTGCTTTTTAAGTGATGCTTAATTTGCAGTAGCCTATTCCACTGTGCATTCGCGTATTAGCATGGTTTTTGACACACCACTTTAATGGGCTACTGCACATTAAAGCACACATGTAGATGTGCCCAGTGGATGCAAATACACGTGATGCTACATTGCTGTAGCAACACACTACAGTGACATAGCATCTGTGGACACAAACCAAGATGCCGCAGCTAAAATACCATAGCAATGTGCTCCCTCCTTATAGTGTGTTGCTACAGCAGTGTAAGGCCTAAAAACAACCGTGTGCCACTGGCATGGTGTAGTGGCAGGGCTGTTATTGTGCCATCATTTAGTACAGGCGTACCTTGTTTCATTGCGCTTCGCTTTATTGCGCTTCGCAGATATTGCATTT
>NW_017729026.1:1420225-1424398 GCF_001723915.1 Gavialis gangeticus | reverse complement strand
ATATCTCCGAGGTATGCCTGTACTTCCTAAAGGTGCTGTTGTTACTGTGCCATCACTTAGTACTTCCAAAAGGAAGTAACACAGTAACAACAGTGTCTTAGGAACACATGTAGAAATGCCCAGTGTGTATGAAATAAGTGAGGCCCCAGAATATTTCATAGTCTGAACAGAGGTAGATTTGTAAATGGAATCTGCAGAGATCCCCATGTGCCCTTCTCCATTCGTGTACAGAGGGGAGCCTGTACCTATGAAAGGAGGAGTTTCATTTCTGTGGAATGCTTTATTCTTACATTTAATCCAGGGAAGCTCATCAGCAAGGGCTCTATACAGTTTTAGTCAAGTGAGTTTAGTGACTTCTTTGTCTCACTGATGCTTTCTTCTCTCTGCTCTGTTTTTGCATCTCCATCAAGGGGAGAGTTGTAGAAAGAGCCACAGTTCGGTAGCCCTAGATCTATGACTTCGTCAAGAGCTGAGTTTGGGCTCGTGACTCCTGCTGATGTCTCAAAATCCATTAGATATGGGAGAGGAACTCCTGTTTTTTGCTCTTGATTAACTGAGCAGAAAACTCGGTTAGTTCAAAGTCACAGATTTTCTTCTTCCTTGCATGAGGAATCCTGAAAAGCAAAACTATAAAGCCCTTTTTCCTCTGCCATTCTGTGTGGTAGGCTGGCCTCTATAAATAAAATTGGAAAATTTGTGGCCAGTGGTTGGAGGTTGGCTGCTCTTAAATTTACTTGTAAAAATACGTAGAGTGGTTAAAAAAAAAACAACCCATAATTTCTCACAGAAGTTCCTCACAGAAACATGATGGATCTTTGATTGCCAAGGTTCATCTCGATACTACAAGTTAAAAAAGTCATTTTAGTTACACGTCTTTGTCACATGAATTGTCTTGCTACCCCTTCTACCCCTTTACCATTTCCTATTTAATTTTTAAATGAAAAAATCAAATGGAATAGAGATGTTGTCCTAAGATGTTATCTTCTGTCAGTCACAAGAAGGCAACACAGTGACTGTCACACCCAGAGGCATAGTGTCCAGGGAAGTCCCCCTCACCCCTTTCCCTGTACTTCCTCTGGATCCAGAAGTGGGCATTATGCAGAAGCAGCAGCTGGAGTTCACTGCTGTTGAGGGGAGATGCCATCTCATTTTTTTGCCACAGATGCCCATGTTGAGTGCCCCAAAAAACCTCATTTTTGACGGCACAGAAATAGGGTGATATGTCCCCCCAGTGTGAACTCCAGCCACTGTTGCTCCACCCATGAGGATTAGTCTTCTATATTTTAAAACCTAGTGGTAAGTTTTTCTGTGAGTTGTGTTTATCCTCATGAAGTCTAGATTGGCCCACTTAAATATTAAGCAGGAGTTTCTGCATTTCCCCAGCATCTCAAGGACAATTTAGGGAGCCAGCTGAAGACATACTCCACCCTTTTATTCCCCAATGGAATCCATGTCCCCACTTCTTCCCTCTGTCACCCACCTTGGTCATGATGTACTCCCTGGGATTGTATGGACATACCTGTTCCTGCATTCCCTTGTTTGCAGAAACTGTGGTTGCCTCAATCATTTATTGCAGAGCATTCTACTTCTCCTTGGCATTATCTAAAAGACCATGATAATTTAGCTGTCAAAAAACTAAGTTATTACACGGAAAGTGTATATATACCTGAAATAAGTGAAGGAATGGTCATGAAATGGTTGGTTTTGTTTTTAGAATAATGTCTCATTTTGCTCCAAAATTATTGAATTCCAGAAAGGAGTAAATACAGAATAAAAATGTGCAGTGGCCAGGGAAATAGCTTTGCAACTGTCAGTATATCATGTTTTTATAAGGAAGTTTACAAAGGAAGAGATATAGCAGCACAGATGTTTTGTATGAAAAAGTATGAGAAGTGAGTAAATTGAAAATGACAAGCTGATGCAAGTGGTTGTGAAAAGTGGGAGCCAATAATTTCAATCAGCAATCAGATATATGCTTCAGAATGTCTGTAAATCAGTGAGACAACTCAGCATTGTAAACCATTCACCTGTACCTTGGCTTTTTGGTCAGTACAGACACTTGCAAAAATCTAAATACATTTTCCCCATTTAATATTATTACATTGTAGGTTAAGGTTTTATTGTATTACATTATGAATAAATATTTATATTTATGATTGATTCAATGTCTAAATCTGTCTATTATTTATGAGAAGTTTAGTTCATATTTAGGTCCAATTTCACAAAATGATTTAGATGCCTAAAGTGGGAATAAGGTAGATTTTAAGCACCTATGTTCCGGAGGGCAAGGTTTAGAACCCCTGCTTAACTGCAAAGTGCTTATATTTTCACCACTAAAATATAAATAGATGTTGTCTTGAGAGTGGGATCAGCTGAGCTAAGACATTGTCTATTGTCCTGTAGGGTCAGGCACCTCCCGCTATCAAGGCTTTAGGGGCCTCACCCTGTGGTGCAGCTGCAAAAGGGGGAATTGACTGGGGCATGGCTTTGCAAACAAGATTTAAAAATAAAAGCATTTCACCTATTTTGTGAAACCCAGGGTTCCCCCATTTGCAGAGGCAGGCTCCATTTGGGGTGTAGCAGCATGATACATGCACCCAGAGAATCCCCTGGTGGATAAGTGGGGGGTCTCAGTCTGCAAGCAGGTAAACTGGACAGGGACTTCTGCTGGGGAATTCCTGGGCCACACAGGGTAGGGCCACTGAAGCCCTGAGAGCACCTACCCAGGATAGCTGGAGAGCACCAGCAGCTCCAGGATGCCCTCATTTTCCCACCATGAAGCAAATAGACATCTGCTGCCAAAAAGTGGCACACATTTTTAAAAATTATAGTCATGCCCACAATTTGGGGCATTTGTGGCATGACAAAAGGCATGAATGTCTGTTATCAATTGATATCAACTGTTATCAATTCCCTGCTGGCTTGGTCTTTCTGCTATCATTAAAATTTTTATCACAGCATGAAAGTGATGTCTTTTATCAGCCTAAATGCCTAGAATACTGGTTCAGTGAATGCCGAGAACCACTGCCAACTAGCTGGGCTGAGCAGTTCAACATCTATAGCATAGCCATTTTGGATGCATGGACTAAACATCCCTATGCCTGGTCTTTAGGAGTGTTTGGAGCATGCCTAACACCCACCAACAGCACTGAGGTCAGCCCTAAACTCAACAGCTGCAACTACTTTCATTCAAAAAACACAGTGAGAAGAGTAGATAGTGCCTACCACTTTTTCTGTAACAGCTATTTTTATGTAATAGCTTAGCAATTACAGCACACACCCAAGAAACAGGAGATATCTCTCACTTCCCTGAAGAATGCCTTAAGCATAAGGTGAGGGGTAATCTTGGGTGGGATGGGTGGGCACACTCTTCAGCCCTCCTGTTCAAGCTGTGCTGCTGGGAAGGAAATAAATTCAGTATTCATGAGGCCAGAGAGAGAAAAAGCAAGAAGGAATCATGATTCAATAGCTTAGTGATTAGGGTATTCACGTGGGAGGGAGGAGATATGGGTTCTTGTCACTGCTTCCAGGAAGGCTTATGCATTTTGAATGAATCAGTCATTAAATAAGACCTTGCATTTTAGCATTTTGGCTAAGATCAGAAGTTCTGGGAGCGTGTACCATAACCAAGATCTCCCATATCAGGAGAGACTAAAAAGTTGAGGACTCTTTAGTTTGGAAAGGAGAAGGCTGAGGGGGGTTATGATAGAGGTCTATAAAATCATGAAGGCTATAGACCAAGTGAATAGGGGACTGTTGTTCATTAAGTCACAGAATGCTAGAACTAGAGGGTTCCCACTGAAATTAGTAGGGCTAGGGACAGACATTACACATAAACTGGTTTAAGTGATCATAAACTGGTTTAAACCTATAACAGGATAGATATTCAGTGCACATAAACCAGTTTGAGAATGCCTGAAACTGGTTTAAGATAAACCTGGTTGAATGTAGTATCAGACTTAACTGATTTGGCTCAAACCGGTTTATGCAATGTCTGTCCAAGACCCCTTGCTGTTTAAGATCAACCAGACACCCCCAGCATCCCGGCATGCTCTATGGGCTGGGTGGGGCTCTCTGCTCCACAGCAGGGCTGGCCTCTCCCCTGTTCTCTCTGGCTGGAGCTCCAGAAACTGTGGGCTGCTTCCCCACTCCCCCTCACCACTCCCTGCTAAG
>NW_017729026.1:1415873-1419972 GCF_001723915.1 Gavialis gangeticus | reverse complement strand
CCCCCCCCCCCCCCCCCAGCTTCTCTTCTGAGCCACTGCAGGCATGTGCCTGCATTTCTGGGTTGTCTGTCTGGCTACAAAGCTGGTTTAGCCTAGCCAGGTTAGACTAACCTGGAAAGATTTAATCAATTCAGGCTCAGGCTTTTTGAATGTCTGTCTCTAGCCTTGGTGACAGTTTTAAAACTAACAAGAGAAAGTAATTTTTATGCAATGTGAAGTTAACTTGTGAAATTCATTGCTACAGGAGGTGGTAGAGACTGCTAGGTTAAAAAAGGAACTGCATAAATTCATGGATGATGGATCTGTTAGTGGATATTGAACAGAATGGTTGGAGCTGTTTCCTGTGGCATCTCTAAACCAATAAATGGTAGGTGACAGATCACTATAGAGATACGTGGTTCTGTATAGCATCCACTTCTGCCACTCTCATGGACAGGATACTGGGCAAGATGGACCATTGGTCTGACCCAGTATAGCACTTCTTATGTTCTCTCCACTTCCAAGTAAATTTCTTCAACTCTAGGTTGCAGAGTCATACTCCCTCTTGTCATAATCTCTCCCTCCCACCCTTCTTTCTGGCCCCATTCATTTTTACAAAACAGGAGGAGTAGAAAGTATCTTCTCATATCCCCGTGTTCTGGTCCTGCCTGGGGCCTAATGGTTAGAGCATTGTCCTGAGAGTGGGAGATGTGGGCTTGAATCTCATCAGACTGAGAAAGAACTAAAACCAGGCCTCTGACTTCTTGGGTGAGAGCTCCGACCTCTAGGTTTTTACATAAAATGTAACTTTCATGTCATTACCACATGGCGTGGGGGGGAGGGAACCAGACCTGGTCCAAAGGCAACCAGTCTTTACATTGATTTTTTGGGGGCTTTGGATAGCCCCCAAAGCATGAACAACATGTGTCCTCAGAGGCTGGGGGGCATGGCAACCACCCACAGGTGGTGGCAATGGGAGCATCACAACAGTGAGTGGGGAGCTCCCACAGGTGGCTGTGGCAGTGGCAATGGTGGGGGAAGGGCAACTGTCCACAGGTGCTGCTGGAGGCAGTGGCTGATCGCAGGAGGTGCACTGCCAATCTCAGGGGGTGCATGTGCACCCTCTACACATCACTACTGCCCCAAAGAGTTCTAAAATATATGTGGTATATTTACATAAATTACTGTAATCTATGTAGAGTACAAACAAATGGTTGTTGATGACATCATGGAAAGAAATTTGAGTAGCTTGTGTTCATAAATTCTTGAAATATAATGTGTAGCTTTACTCAAAAAATGTTATGGTCATCTTATACATTTGAGATCTGTCACAAAAATCTGTTTTCTTTATTAAAGTTATTCACAAAATCTCTCTTTTCCCCTTTGTAAATAATAATCCAAAGCCAGTTAAATCAGTGTTAAGACTCCCATTAATATGAGGGAACTTTAGATCAGACCATGGGAAAACTTTTAAGGAAGAAGAAAAATAGGAGACATATGTTAAATTTGTCTCATATATCCTTAGATAGTTAAGATCTTTCATAGATTTGTAGATATTCATATCTAATTGGTAAAAAATTGTGACAACAAAATTAATTTAGTAATTCCTCAGTTAGGTGAAGCTCAAATACACTGTCTATTGGTTAATACAGTGTGATACACAAGGACAGGTTGTGTCAGGGATTTTAAACTAATTACTGCAATATAAAAAGAAATGGCCGACAGCAACTACAAAACCACTTAAGAAACAGAAAAGATATGTTATATTTAGAGGTAAGAGAAAAACCTCTGACAAAGAGAAACATATAAGATTTCTTATTGTATCTCAATGAAATTTTACCTTTCTATAAGCGAGTTGCAGTAGATACTAGAATATAATGCACACAATGCATGCTGCAGGTTTTAAATATAAAGGGTTGTAATACGTTTATTTTTTCCTTAACAAAAATTCTGTCAGCCTTCAAGAGCATATTGTAAAATGTGTTTAAATCCCATGGAATAAGTGAATTATCCATTATATGAAATATTTCATGGTTCTGATTTTTTTTAATTGGATACTTCCAAATATATGCCTATAAAGAAAAAGTTCTTGGCACTTACCGTTTTGCATTTATCAACTCACAAAAAAGCAAATGGCATTGACAGACAAATGGATTATCAAATGGCATTGACAAATGGATTATCATAGTCTTAATCTGAAAATTACATTTGTCTTTAGCTGGACAGAAGACAGCATCCCCTATCACTTTTATAACCTTTTCATCTCTGCTACAGAACATTGACAGCTGAATATGAATGTGTTATTTCAATTTGAATACAAGGTCACAACATTTTTTTTACACTGTCAAAATGTATAAAGTAATGCATTGAATTAGATTATCCATTTCTTTTTTTATTTCAAGGGCACTATTCACGGTATTTTAAGCATGTACTTTGCTGAACTAGGATCTTTATGAGCCTCTGTTGAGCCTGACATTGATCCTGATTTTGAAAGTGTTTTTCACTGTAGACACCTGTTAAGAAGAAAACATAGTTGAGATCACAAAGAGCATGTATTATTACCCTTTAATTTAGTAAATTAAATAATTGCTAACTTTTGCCTTTGAGCTTCTGTGGAAGGTAGTGGATTGAAGATAAATCTGCTGCTTAATAGTAAAACTGATTGGGAATTTTATAACTAAATATTTATTGATTTGGCAAAATAAGTATTTTTCACAAAAATGGATATGTTACTTTTGACAGAAATGGAATTTCAGGCCAAACTTAGAGAAAGAGAGACTCACCTCTCCAAGAATAAATAACTGGTAGTTTACTGATTAGGATGCTCACCTGACATGTAAGGGACTACCATATTTACTCACATAAAACCCACGTCTTTTTCTGTAAAAGCAAGCTACAGATATCTGGGTGTACACTATACATGAGGAAATATGGTAATGCTTTTTAACTTTCAGCCAAGGCAAAGAGCGTTAAGCAGGCACTGGCCCTGGGTGCCCCCTAGGAAGCCTACATCTCAGCGCTGCTGCAGGCAGTTTGTCCCCAGCTGGAGGTGCAGACACCTCACAGAAGCCCTGGGCAGAGAGAAGGGTGTCTCTGTCTGTGGCCAGGCTACCTCTGGCTCACAACAGCCTGGGTCAGAGAGCAAACAGCCTAGCCAGAACAGATAAGCACCCCTCAACCTCTCCAATGGTCATACAATACCATATTCCCCCCTCCCTCTTCCTTCCCACTCTTCCAAGGGTACCAGCAGAGTTTGCTTTACCTCTGGTTCTCCCCACCCCCACTTCTGCACTTTTACTTAGGCTAGGAATGCAGGGGTAGCAGTGGACGTAGTCTTTCTGGACTTTAGGAAGGACTTCAACACTGTCTTTTACCCCATTCTCATTAAAAAATTAGGCAACTGTGGCATCGACACCTACACAGTCAAATGGGTCACTAACTGGCTGGAGGGATGTACCCAGAGAATGGTGGTGGATGGATCTTTATTGACTTGGAGGGATATGGGCAATGGGGTTCCGCAGGGCTCGGTCCTCAGGCCCGCACTGTTCAACATTTTCATCAGTGACTTGGATGAGGAGACAAAAAGCACCCTGTTCAGATTCACAGATGACACAAAGATGTGGGGGCAAGTGGGCATGTAGAAGGAAGGAATAAGCTGCAATTGGACCTAGACAGGTTACAAGGGTGGGCGGATGAGAACAGGATGGGTTTCAACACTGACAAGTGCAAGGTGATGCACCTGGGGAGGTAGAACCAGCAGCATACCTACAGGTTAGGGAACTCCCTTCTCATCATTGCAGAGGCAGAAAAGGATCTTGGAATCACTATTGATGCCAAAATGGATATGGACCGACAGTGTGGGGACGTGGTCAGGAAGGCCAACCACACCTTGTCATGCATCCACAGATGCATCTCAAGCAGGTCCAAGGAGGTGATCCTCACCCTCTATGTGGCACTGGTCAGGCCGCAGTTGGAGTACTGTGTCCATTTCTGGGCACCACACTTCAGGAGGGATGTGGACAACATGGAGAGGGTCCAGAGGAGGGCCACTCGCATGATCGGGGCAGCAGGGCAGGCCCTACAAGGAGAGGCTAAGAGACCTGAACCTGTTCAGCCTCCA
>NW_017729026.1:1413758-1415794 GCF_001723915.1 Gavialis gangeticus | reverse complement strand
GTTTATGGAACTTCTGTCCCAGACCCTTTCCTGGTTTAAGTTAAACTAGAGCCTTACCTGGGAAGTACAAGCCTCTCCCTGGGGGGGCAAGGGGGGGGGCTGCGCTGTGGGGTGGCCAGAACTGCCATAGGCTACACAGGGTGAACAGCAGTGGTACTAGGGAAGGCTTGGGAGGCTATGGCCACCTCTCCAAGCCCCAGTGCCACTGCTCTCCCTGCACAGTCTGCAGCAGCAATACCTGTCCAGCTCCGCCCCACCCACAGCAGAACCCCCTCACCAGGAAGAGGCTTGAGCTCCTGGCAAACCATGAGAGGTGCTGCTGCCCTGTCATGGTCACTTGCCGCTCCACTGGCAGGGCCGGGGCACAATCAGAGGCTGGCCAGTATGGCTCCCTGAGGTGAAGGGGGCACAGAGATGGTTTGTTGCTCCATCCCCAGCATCTGGTGGAGAGGGCAGGAAAAGAGTGTATCCCACCACTTGCCCTGTGGATGGAGCAATCGGTGGAGGTAGCAGCTGGGGCTGGCAGGCCCTGGCTGAGGTCCCCCAGGAGCATAGTGGGCGGAGGGAAGAATAAATCCCCTCCCTTCCTCCCTTGCCTCAGGGGGCCATGCCAGCTGGCATCTGGCTGTGCCCCCACCCCAGCCACTGCAGCAATGACATGCAAAGATTGAATCAATTCAGGATCCAGCTTTTTGAATGTCTGTCCCTAGCCTTAAAGAGCTATTCCTGCTCCTATGAGGTCTGCTGCTGAGTGAATGGCAGCAGCTGAGGGTTTAATGGGGCAGTGACAGGCTGATACTCTGCTTACTACAGTAGGATAGCTTTTGTTGTAGAAACACACTACAATATTGCAAGGAGGGATGTGAGGTACTTGTGAAGCTCACATGTGGTTTTTTGCAGTTTCTAACTTGTTCTCTGTAAAGTTGGGTTCTCTTTTGTATTTTATAACTTGTTCTATGTAACATTCTTTGCCTTTTATTATTATATTAATTTACTTATTGGTATTTTCAAAGAAAAAAATCTTTTCTTCATTTTGCAATCCTAAAACAGGGTGTGTGTCATTTTGTGTAGGCATCTTATATGTGAAACAATGCAGTAATGCTCATGCCCTCATTCTGGCTCCATGAGCCCCCTAGTGTGTTTGTTTGTACATGCATGCTCATCTTTGAGTACCCAAAATATATAAATTAAGTATTCAGTTACAAAGAGGAAGAGGATTTTTACATGCACATCTGCATGCCCCTGTGTATGTGTTTTTATATGTGCATTTAGATTATGTTAAGATGTTTCTTAAATGTTGCATAAGCATATTAGTATAGAGTTGAAATCATTTGTTTTCGGTGGGCTTTGGTTTTAGCTGTAACTGAGGCTATAAACAGATGTTATCTTTGGAGGAGGTCAGCTGTGCTGGGATGTGTTGCTGGGGTTGTTGTCCCATTGGGTGAGGCCCCTGTTGTTCCCAGCACTTCAGGGCTAAGTACAGAAAGTCAAAAAGCCTGAGTCTGAATTGATTCAATCTTTCCAGGATTTTTCAAAACTACATAGATTGAAATAGTAAGAAAGTGAACTAACGTTCACTTTTCAAACAGGAAAGGCAGGCAGATCCCTGTAGTGGCCCACATACTAATAGCCGGGGATGGGGGAGGGGAGAGGGGTGGGACACTACAGCATGTCTCCCAGCCTGCTGGCCACTGCAGAGAGTTAAAGCCCTCTAATTCCCTAAGCCACACCCCATCCTCAGCCTCCCCGCTGGCCACCCCTCTGGCCTGGCCCAGCTGGAATTAGCCTTGGAGAGGGGGTGGGGAATTTCATAGATTTCATAGACATTAGGTCTGGAAGGGACCTCAGAAGATCATCCCAGGGGCAGGAAGTCAGCTGGGGGCACAGGATCCCAGCAACATAAACATCCAATTGACTCTTAAAGGAATCCAAAGTAGGTGCTTGCACCACCTCTGGCGGCAGTCGGTTCCAGATCTTGGGGGCTCTGACTGTAAAAAAGTTCTTCCTTATATCCAGCCTGAAACGGTCTTGGAGAA
>NW_017729026.1:1403683-1408758 GCF_001723915.1 Gavialis gangeticus | reverse complement strand
CATCCCATGGGGTGCTCTGGTGAACAGGTGTTCCCCCAGACCCTGATGTACACCCCTTATATACTTATAAGCAAGCCATCAGGTCCCTCCTGAGCCTGCGCTTTTCCAGGCTAAAGAGTCCCATAGCTCTCAGCCTCTCATCATAAGGCCTGTTTTCCTGTGCTCTGATCATGTGCATGGCTGAAGCTGAAACTGGGGGCTTTACTCTGGGCTGGCTGAAGGTGGGGGTGGGGGGGTACAGAAACCCACACCAGGGCTTGGGTCTGCCCCTTCTGCCAGGAACCAAGCCCCTTTTCAGCCTCCAGGCCAGCTGAGGGGATGGGGATGGAGAAGTCCACAGTAGGGCCTTGCCTCCACCCCAAGAGCTCTGGGGAGCAGAGCCAAGCCTCGGTGCAGGCTTCTCTCTCCTTGCAGATAGCTGGGAGGCTGAGAAGTGGGCATGACTCCTGGCTTCCCACTCTCATCCTGGACCCAAGCCCCAGCACAGGCTTCTCCTCTCTCCTACTTCTCTCGGCATGGCTCCTGGCTTCTGGCTTCTGGATCCTTGCTCCCAGCTCTGAGGGCAGAGCCAAGCCCCAGTGCAGGCTTTTCCCACCCCCTGCCCTCAGCCATCCTAGAGACTGAGAAGGTGGTGTGGCTTCCAGCTTCCAGCTCTGGGGGGGGAAGTCAAGCCTCTGCCGCAGACTTTCCCCCCCAGCAGCAGCCAGTTGTGGGTCTGGTGCTGAGCTAGAGGGATGGGTTTTTCCCCTCCACCCCTTGCTCAGCCATGCAGATGAGTGATAGTGCTCTGGCTAAGGAACAGAGGGGTAGGGCAGACCCTGCTTGCTGGTGCAAACAGCTCAGCCCATGGCCGCAAAGGATCATGGGATGCTGGGAGACTTGAACCAGGAGGAGATCTAAGACAGAAGTTCCATAAATGGGTTTGACCTAAATCAGTTAAGTCTGATATTACATCCAACCAGGTTTATCTTAAAACACTTTTGGCCATTTTGAAAGCAGTTTAACTGCACTGAACATGTGTTCTGTTACAGGTTTAAATCAGTATCTGATCACTTCAATGGGTTTATGTAACTTCTGTCCCCAGCCCAGGGGTCTGATCCTGTGGGATACCAGCTCCAGCTGCTATGTCCCCATGGAAGTTCCTCCTCTGGTTGAAGTGGAGGTGAGGGGTATGCCAGCGTGGTATGCATGCTGTGGGAATCTGCTACAAGCACATTCCTGGGGCACGCTTGGGCAAGTGGGGGAACCCCTATGCAGATTCCCCTGGTTGTAGATGTGCACCCCAAGTCAGGGCACAGCAGCCTGATACATGTGTTGTAGGAATTCCCTGCACAGGAATTCCTATGATGCACAATACACAAGCAGATGTCCTCCCACATAAGGTGTCACAAACTGTGATTACTTTTGGTTGCCACAATATTTTTGGGCAGTTGGAGCATGAGAAGAGGCTAGGGTATCTGTTTGCTTGCCATTTGTCCCACCATGACAATGTTTATGGCAGCACAAAGGCAACATCTGTTTGCACCCTTACTGCATAAATTGGAGTCCTCTCACCGAAAAAACAGGTACTAAACTTTTGCTGGATCTGGGCCTGGTTGCTCAGTATCATGCCAGATTAAACCCTTGAAATAAATATATATTTCACATAGATTCCCCATTACAATAGCCTAGTTACTGCGTGCAACATGAATTAGTGGTGATAGAGAGGTGAAAGGCATATTTAGTCCATTACCAGTTTCCTGAACCATCCACTACATCCATCTGTTTCTATTTAGGAAGATCTGCATGCCGAAGGTGTCCTAAATAAACTGTAATAGACCCTCTCTTTTTTTTATTAAAAAAAGAAAAAATGGTATCCTATAAAGACCTGAGTTGCATGAACCTCTGCAGCCACACCTTTATCCCATTTCTTTGTATTATCTTTCAGCCCCTAACTCGAGTTAAAACCACTTTATAAGCTATGTTCTGTTGGTTGATTGGTTTGCTTGGCTCTCCAGCAAATAGAGCAAGGACAATATCACTGCCACTTTTATAACTGTTACTTTTCTTTCACATAGTGAAACTTTCTGTCAGAAACCTTGCAGTCCAAAACAGATGGCCCTTTTTCTGATTTCACTTCTAAGTTTTCCATGTTGAGCAGTTTAGGAACAGAAACAGAATGGTGTAGTCCACAAGCTTTCAAATGTTTCCATAGTGTAGGCTAAATTGTAATAGAGAGAATTGTCTTGTGTCTTTATCCTTTTCATACTAGTTCATTATTCATTATTATATTATTAAACTTGATTGTAGCCAAAAGGGTGATAATGTAACTCAAGCAACTACAGTTATTGCTTACATGGAAAAGTAATATTCAAAAAATATGTGACATATTTCGGCTGGTTTTACTATTGCTCAAACAATGATGGACTACACTTTGTGACCAGTTACACTTCCCCAGACCATTGCCAAATGCTTTGAAGATCACTAGTGGTCCATGGCTAACAGTTTGGAAATCAGTGATCTTGTTGAACTTGACTTCTGCCTAAAAGAAAAAAAAAACAGACCTGTGGGTATAGTGCTGTTATGCATGCAGGGAGGTGAAGGGTAGTATACCTTTATGGGAATTTACTTTTGGATTGATTACTTGTTATGCCTTTTTCCCTTTGCACTTTCTTTTAAATCAGATTATGCCACGGCAAGTATTTTGATAATTTAGAATTTCAAAGCCAAATCTAAAAAGGGAAATGATCTTATGTTTATTAAAATACTATTATTTTCCTAAGTAGGTTAATGTTGTGAAGCTCTTGAAAATTTGTTCAAGAAATTTTTTCTTTGTTAGGAAGGACTAATTATTAGGAGGGACAGAGGAGAAAAAAATCCTAAAGTGCTATTTTAAGTAATTACTTTGAGTCCTAAAGTTGTTTCATAAGGTTTTTAGTAATAAAATTGAACTGGATTTTGAGCCATAAAATAGAATTTTTGGTACACAAAATTCAGGAAATATAATCATGGTGATAAGTAACTCTAGGCATCTATACACATGCTCCAGGATGGAGTGGGGTATGCTTTAATTAGAGCAGCTCTGAGAGCCGTTCTAATTAAGACGCTCACAGTGTCATGTGTATTCAGCATCCTATGCTTCAAAATGGCATTGGGGGTGCTTTAACTAAAGCTCATTCAATAAGCTGGAGTGTGCTAATTAGCATGCTCCAGCAGACTCACAGCAGACTTGAATCTGCTCCAACGCACGCTAATTAGCATGCATTAGAGCAGAGCTTCATCACGTGTATAGGTGCCCTCTGTTCCTTGTTTTTTTCCCCTTCACCCTTAGTCTATTGCTCTTGTATCACATTAAAGCAATGCATAAGAGAAAACATTTAGACTCCATGCCAGTTTCTTTGACCTTCTTAACTAATCTAAATATACTATGCCATAGAAAATTTTCAGTAATGTATTTAGTTCCATTTCTTTTCTACTCCAAGTTCAATGTAATAAATTCATATAGGATTTTGTCTATTAAAAAGAGGCTAGCCAATTTGGGGGCATTCACCAAAAATATCCAAATCCAAGGATTTTTTTTCTTCAATGTTTGATTTGGATTTCACCTAGAAGAAACAAACTTGGTTTTACCCATTTTTTGAATACGACTTTCTAGGTAGGTGTTCCATAACGTAGCCAGACACATTTCACAGTTATCCTAGCAACCAAAATCAGCATTTAATGGGTGACATTAAAAAAAACTAAAACAAAACCCCTTGTCTGCCACCTTGTTTTGTCCTGATCAGATATCAGAAAATTGAATCAGTTAGCAGCAAAGGAAAAGAGTAGAGTGGCCCCCAAAATGTTTTGATATAAACAGACACCATTCAAAAAATGAAGAAACCAACTGCAATTTATCTTTCTCCTATTCTACCACCTATATTTTCTACATTTGCTTAATTATTTTATGTGTTTAAAATACTTTTTTAAATATTCCATGTTATGCATAGTCTTTAAAAATGTATTGGAAAATAATGAATGGCTACATGCTTGCTTTCTTTTCATACACTTCTTAATCAGAATACCAGTCTTCCTTGTTCTCCTCTTGGAATGGCAGTCAGGGAATCCAGATGACAAGCTGTGGAAGATACTCTTCTGCAGGCAGCATCTGGCTCCTTGGCAGATTCCTCAGGCACTTCTGCTAATGGGTTTGGATTTGCCCCTGGGCCTTTCATGTGGTTATGCTGCACATGAGCTCTCTGTCTGGTCTTGTCCCCCTGAAGGCTTTTGTAAAAACTTTCATCTGATTCTTTGATTTTGGACATTCTTTTCCAATTGATAATTTTTTTTAATAAAAGAGTTTCATAAGATCCCTGGGCATGATCCTTTGTATAAGGAATCCAAAGCTGTCCATGCATCTAGATATTGACTTTGAGTTTTGTTGGGAATTCTGGATTCCATTCTCTAGTATAGCTGCCAAGTGATATAATTCAGCATAATCTGAATCTCTATTATTGTCAGATTTCTGTGGGAATTACTGTATGTCACTTTTAGAGCAAAATAACTTTACTTCCCCTTGAAATATACTTGCTTCCTACTAGCCTTCACCTTTGAAAGCCTCAGTTCAAATCTGGATTTGGTTATATGTGAAAATGAGTATGGTGGTCTCAACCTCATCCTTAGGGGATTTTTGTCTGCTGCTGAGTAGGGGCCCAGAATTAGAAGAGCAGGGTTG
This sequence comes from Gavialis gangeticus, assembly GCF_001723915.1. Taxonomy (NCBI): domain Eukaryota; kingdom Metazoa; phylum Chordata; order Crocodylia; family Gavialidae; genus Gavialis; species Gavialis gangeticus. The sequence goes on along the minus strand of NW_017729026.1, from coordinate 1,404,065 downwards.
TTGCTGTAATGATTGGCAGAGCTTGTGAAGAAATATGCACAGCACCCAAATAACTGGTTCTCTGCACAAGTTTTTCAGCTCTACTGCATGTTTCAGAACTTTGAAGGAGGCACTGAGCCAAAACATCTTTGTCTTGTGAATTTAGTTGAAGTTCCCTTTTGATTTACAGTTAAGTATATCACCCACTTTTTAAAACATGTTCCAAAATATCATTGCTGTTTTTAATTTATTAGGTAACTAGAAGATCATATGAGTGAAATTATATTGGGTTATAGGTTTGTTTTTTATTCTTTCATTCTGCTGGACCATTCTCCCTTTCTTCCTTTTTTTATTTAGTTGAAACCAAATTCGAACCCCCCCCCCCCAAAAAAAAAAAAAAAAA
>NW_017729026.1:1396639-1403512 GCF_001723915.1 Gavialis gangeticus | reverse complement strand
CCCCCCCCTCCCAAAAAAAAAAAAACAGAAATAAAAGTAGTCAGGAGTTGGAATAACACAACTTTTTGTGACCTTCTTTATCATATTAATACTAATGAACTTAGCCAACCATAGTTATTTGACCACCCTGGCAAATTAAACATTACCCTGTCCCCTCTGTTCACATAGCTAACTGTGTAGACTGATCAAAGCTGCTAATCATCAATCAGTTTTAGAAATGGCACTCCTCCAATTCTACCATTATGGGCAATTGGTCATTTTGTCCATAAGCTGGACCAGCTCTGCTATAGCAGCTTATTCATATTTATTACATCTGCATTACCAGTTTTCTGAACCATCCGTGACATGTTACTCTTTAGGAAAATCTGCATGTAAAAGTTGTCCTAAATGCACTATAAAAGGCCCTCTCGTTCTTATTTAAAAAGAAAGGTTGGATATTTCACAATGACATTTTGGTGCCATGTACAAAACAAAGATATGATACAAAATCCCATTATTATTGCTATTACTTAACATTTAATTTATAATAGCATCTAGTGCAGTAATTCTCAACTGCAAGATACTTTGAAAGATGCCACGAGGGGAGAAGATAAGCTGTGAGGAGATAAGCACAGATAGGGCTGCCCCTGCCTGCTTCTCCCCCATTGCCAGGTCCCTCTGCAAGTAGATAAGCATGCTAATAAATACATTCATTTTTGAAATGGGTTACTGCTAGATTCACAAAAGTTATGGAACGTTTCCTGGAGTCTAGAATGGTTGAGGACCCCTGCTTTAGTGGCCCTCATCAAGATCAGGCCCAGCAGTGTGCTAAGATCTGTGCCAGGCACAAAAGATGACACAGTTCTAGCTACACAAAGCCTAAAACCTGATACAGTGGAACTCAATAAATTTCTGTATGGGCATAATGGGGATCAGAGCCTAACAAGTAGGAACACTCTACCATGTGTTACTCTCCTTACTCTATTCCTTAGGATTGGAAAAGGCGATGAATAAATCTGAATATTTAAGGGGCCAGGTTGTGGATTGGACTGCACATCAAAGAGAGGGAATAAATTCTTTTACAGCTTTGTATAGGCAGCTTGGTTTTTGGTGCAGCTGCAGAGAAGTAATGGACTAGGAGGGGCAAAGAGTAAGTGGAGCCATAGCTCTTGTTCACATCTCTTGCCTGACTAGAGAGTCTGTCTGCAGCCACACTGCACCCCACATTCAAACTAGCACAGCTAAACTGATGTAGGTGGTGTTACAATTATGTTGCTGGTGTGGGCCAGCATCATATTACTGCTTAGCTCTCCTTGTAGATGAAGTGGGTAACAGGAAAATGATTATACCCCAGAGTCATCAATTACAAATTGTAATTAAGATGTGCCACCAAATTTGCCTAGATATAAAAGGGTACATAAAAACCACATGTTGTGCTCTTAAACCTTAGATTATAAAACAACATGGAGAAATTTTTAAAAAAATGGCAAAGCAAAATGCAATGCAATCCATCAGTATCGATTGTAATGGATATGGGCAGCCATTATGAATGTATTTATCCGAACATTGTGGCCTAGTTACTAAGAATAAATGAAAGTTATTTTTAAATGCAATTAGTCATTAAAATTAAAAATAATCACCTCCTCCGTTCTATCAAGGGTATAATGAAAATGTTCTCCTTGGCACAAGCTAAGTGACTACATGTAACACATCTCATGTATACAGCGATCAAGAATACCTCAACACGGTTACGCTTGATATGAATTATTAAAAGTGGGGACTTAGTAAACCAAACAGATAGAAGATTGTACTAGTATTTTTTTTATTGGAGCATTGTTTCCAAGGTCATTAGAGAGTAAACATACTTTCATCACAAACCATTCTGGAGCCAAGTGTAATGTGCTGCACATGAGGAAGAGGCTACAGAATTCTTATGCCAAGGTTCGTATCAATTGTCAGTTTTGAAGAGGGACTTCATTGTAAAAAAGGAGACATGCTAATGTTAATCCTGCTGGCTTGCTGCATTTGATATTCTCAAGAAATGATTTAGAATGTTTGCTTTAAAGACAATGTTTGAATATGGCACAAAAACACATTTAGTAAATGTTAGGCTATGTAGTGCATTGTGTTAGCTGAATTTTATTGGGAACACCTGAAGTTGTTGGCAGTCTGTAAAATGAGGGCAGGACAGCTAGTAAAAGAGGATGTGGCCAAATCTTCCACATGGCTTGTAAACCCCTTGAGATGGAAAAAAAAAGATAGCTAATTCAGTTTAGAGAGAATTAGGGCTACCACATACCACACAGACCTGGTATGAAGTTAAATCTGAGTGAGTGAAATCCTGGCTCTATTAAAGCTAGTGGCAAAATTTGCAATAGCTACAAGGGGATTTTACTTATTGCCTCTTAAATTCTTAGATCATCTTAAAATGATTTCCTTAATTATCCTCACAGGCTAAATGCGTGCCTACTGTACAGACAACATTGCAATTGCAACATAGGTAGGCATGCTCAGACTAATTTCACTGAGCTACCTCAGGTAACAATAGCAAGGAAGATTCAAGAACTGAAATCCATGCTGTAACTTAAATGCATAGCCAAGGGTCTCCAGGAGGCTTGCACAGCCCAGAATGAAGGCTTCTATTTGCTGCCATGTGTTGTTCACTGCTTTTGTTACTCATGATAATGATGAAAATTAGATTGGGGGTGTGACTGTGCTAAAGTCACATCTCCAGGTACAGTGTAGACATGCCTCAGATGAAAGCTAATGTATCAGCATGACAGTGTTGAAGGTGAAAAAGCACTATCTTAAAATACCAGGTTCCAAATTCTCTTATCATGCTTTCCAGGTTAGAAAGACTATCAGTATTTATGCTCTCTACTCTCATTAAAAGATGATCAGAAAATCAGGGAACAGAAGAATCATCTCTAGGAATTCTTTTCTTTCTTTTTGTATGCGTCATGTGCCAGGGGCTTTCTGAGTTCATGTCTACTCCACCATTACTTATCGAGTGTTTGAAAGGGTTTGTGTTGGCCAGAAGACGCTGAAGTCTGACATCTTCCTATTGCCTCACCACACACTAAATAAACATGTTAAAGCAATTCCCTCTACTGTTGTCTGCAGAAGTTGAGCAAAACCTCATGATCCTTATTCTGATAATTAAATGATGACAAATGGTTCTGAAGATGTATAATTTCCAGGATTAGAGGTTGGGGGTTGTTTGGTTTTTCACTTGTTTTTTAATAAAGGCATAAATATATGTGCCTTCTTCTTTACAGTAGCATTGCCCTTTATTTTTGTTGTACTGTCTTGATACAATTCACCACTCCTGAAGTTAATCTTGGAGTTCCAGTTAAAGGCATACCACCATACAATGGGCAAATCTGATTGCAGTTTCATTGGTTCAATATGTATTAATTTCAGTATTTTTATGAGATGTCAAAAAGGATCAAATGGGTTCAGCTTTCACCTGAAGTCCTGCAGATAATGTCACTGCTCTCCAGTGTAAGTCAGCCAAGAGTGATAAAATAATTTAACATGAATTTGTGGCCAGCCTCTGTTATATTAGAATAAACAGTTTTCTGTGGTCTGCTAGAAACCACATTAAATACCATTAAAATGAAATACGGGCTGCTTACATATGTGGAAAAAAATCTCTAGCACTTTAAGCTCAGTGTACCCCTCTTCTGGGCATGCACTGCACTTGATGCAGGGATGCACTTAGCTGAAAGTAAAGCACTGTTTTGGGGGGCGGGGTTCATGTCTGTCTGCAGCCAAAATGGCTCAGTCGACCAGCTTACCAGATGCCATGGAGACAAAGTAGTGCCTGCTCTCAAATATATGATAGGTTTCATTGACCGTACTATATGAAAGTATCCACATTTTGCTTTGTTGTTCTCTTACCTCACCATATATACATCCACAACAAAGTTTAGCTTTTCTTTTCATTGAAAAAAATATTTCATTTGCACATGATTATATTTCAAAATATTCCATTAGATTTGCATACCCCATCCCCCAGGATAATATCTGCGCAACCATTTCAATAAAATAACTGACCTACCATATTACTATAACAATAATTATGTCCTGGATTAATAAAAACTACTATATTTTCATGCACACCACACACCTCCACATAAAACACGCACAGTGAAGATTTTTTTTCCAGAATTATGGCGGCCTAGAGACTAACTTTCAGCTCACTCACTTGCCCATCCTTTCCTGCTTAACATAAAGTTAAAACTCTAGCTGCTGCTGAAGACTGGTCTGCATGGGTGAACCTGTGATTTTGAAAAGAGCTAAAAAGTCTGTGAAAGCAAGGCTGTGAAATACAAGAGAGATCAGGAGCATCTAGAAGACAGTAAAATTGCCAGAAGAAAGGTTAGCTTGATTAGTGGAACTTCAAGATCATTAAAAAGGAATGACAATTATTAACAGTTGTGGAGTGAAGAACAATGAGGGGCACAGAGTCAGCATGGGGAGTGATAGTAAAAGTTTAGAGGAGAAGGTTGAGGAAGAGGTTTATAGTGATATTACAGAAAGCATCATTTTTCTTGAGCAGTAAATGGGGGTTTAACGGAACTTTTCCCAAATCTGGCATTGTCACTTCCAATTTGTTTATATTCAGATCTAAACCACTTAGAGCAGCTGCACCATAGGCTGGAGGCTGAATCTCACGTAAAATAATGTCTGCATTATTTTTTTCTTCCTGGAGTTAGAGCCCAGGAGCCCAAGAGGCTGTGTATAGTAAATAACCACAACCCAGTGACACTGCAAACCTAAAGGAACACTGGAAAACTCAAACCTTACACATAATAAACAGCCCTGTGAAGACCTAAAAAGTTGTGCAACTGATATTGTCTAAAGTTAGGATCAGTGTATACCACAGCACAAGGATTGTCATTGCAATGTTTTGTTTTTTTCAGTCTTGTGCATATATGCACTGTACATTTGAAGTTGTTGACTACTGAGCTGTAAATTTGGTAACCATAAAGTATAAGTTCATAATGAATTGTCCATAATCATAACAATAGGAAAACTAACTCTGATTAAGAGATCCAGGTGTTGTATTTAGTTCATTATAATTGAGGAATGCTTGAAGGATATTCTAACACTGACCTTCATTTCATTAGCTTTTTCCTCTTGGGTATGCTCTTTATCTTGGGACAGCGTGTAAATAAAATGACCTTTCTCCTGTGTTCAAATGGTGCCATTTGTGGTTGTTTCTAGTACTTACGATTATTTTCCTCATTCTTTTTGTTAGCTGGACTCCCATGTCTGTAGGGAAAATACACTTCACTGGAATCCAGTCTCCCTTGTTTGATATTTGTGTAGTAGTTCACGTAAATGGATCAACAAATATTTTTCTAGTTGACACAAACAACTTGCCTTTACAACATCAATTACACCTTGGACTATGTCCCAAGTGTGTCATTTTCAAAGCCTTTGGCTCCCAAGGCTCCAGCTGGTATATTTTGATAGACTTCACTCTCTTCATGTCTTATTATCCCCTGGATTTTGTACTCTACCCCAGCCTGAGGCATAGGATGCCCTTTGACCAGGGGGAGATAAATTTAAGCACCGTAATATTCAGTTTCCAGTTGCTGCTGCTGTTTGTATTACTACAGCGTGACTGGAATTTCTTTACTATTTCTTACAATTGAACCAAGTGCTGGTTTTTTCTTAGGTCAAGAATTTTTGTCTGAAGGACCATAGAGGAAGAGGGAGGACCCTGTTGATGTTCAGCAGTAATAATCGTTTCTAACTCCCAGGCAGGGAGGGGCAGAGCTTACATAATGCTGTTTTGGGGTATGCATTCGGTGGATAACGCCAAGGTAATAGCAGAGCAGCCAAGAAGTTTGTATCATGTCATTCTGTTCAAATTTTAGACTTGACAAAGCTGAAGAAACTGATGAACTTGTAAAATGGTATCAAAGTACCAAAATGGAGCAAACTTGTGTCATGCATTTTTGTAGAATAAGAGAAGTTTGGAAGTGACCTCAAGGATCAGCTAGTTCAGTTGTCTGACCATATGCAGGATTCAGTGTTCCTAACCATCTCAGACAGATGCCTATCCATCTTTTTCTTGAAAACCTCAAATGAAAGAGATTCCAGAGCTTCCCATGGCAGCTGCCATGTCCTTCTATTCTTACAGTTAGATCTGTTCTAAATCTGCTTTCCTGTAACTTAAATCCCTTGCCTCTTGCCCTGCCATCTTTTGCTAGGCAGAAGGCAGGGCAGAGTGGCACCTTAGAGACTTACTGGTTTAGAGAGTCATACGCTTTTGTAGGTGACAGTCTACTTCATCAGATGCTATGCATGGACTTGCACTGTTTAGAACAGTGAATCCTATGCTGGTACAGGTAACTGACATGCAAGTCAGTTCAGAGCATCTGACAAAATCGGTTGTGGCCTACAAAAGCTTGTGCCTCTCTGAACCAGTTAGTCTCTACGCTGCTATTATGCCCTGGCTTCTGCTGACTTCAGACCTACCCTCTCCGCTGCTAGGGAGAATAATCTTTCTTTCTGTTCTATATCGAATCCTTTCAGATATTTGAAAACTGCTACCATATCCCCGCTTAATCATTTTTTCTTCAACACATACTTAATTCCCTCAACCTTTCTTCATGTGGCTTGCATTCTAACCCATTTATTATTGTTTCCATCTCGTCTGGACTTCTTCCAGTTACTCTTATGTTCTTTTTGTAATCTGGTGCCCAGAACTGGACACAGTGCTCCAAATGATGCTAAATCAGTGCCAAGTAGAATGGTACTATCACCTCCTGCTAGCAGTAGAATGGTAGTAGAATGGTACTATCACCTCCTGCTAATGCAACCAAAATTATATTATATATTATATATCATATAGCATATATATATATATATATATAT
>NW_017729026.1:1382111-1396334 GCF_001723915.1 Gavialis gangeticus | reverse complement strand
TGTGTGTGTGTGTGTGTGTGTGTGTGTGAGACTCCTGCCTTACCTTGAGTTTTGGATAGACTGTAAACCCCAGTTCCTTCTCAGCAGTGCTACTGCCAAACTTCTCCCACACCCCCCTTTCTGTACTTGTACATTTGTTTTTTCTTCCCTATATGTAGCATCTTAGGTTTGCCTTTCACTCCTACAATCCAGAACTCTTTTGTGTGGTCATAATTTCTAATAGGAGAGCACATTCACACTAAATTTGTATATTTTAACTTGCTCATTCTTAAATTTAGTGGGTTTTGTATATAACACTATTTCCCTGTACATATAAACTATTGTATATCAATACATTATAACATATACACATAGATCAACTAACAAACTAGGCAAGAAGACAAAACATATAATATCAATATCATGGTTGAATTTTTATTTATAGCAGCTGCATATAGGGTAGTTCTGCAATTTAACAAGATCCCTTTGACTTGATTCTGTCTTCCAAAGTGTGTCAACTCATCCAATTTTGTATCATCTACAAATTCCTATCCCAAGTGAACTTCCTATCCCAGCACCCAAGTCATCAATAAAATGTTAAACATCAAACACAGAACCCATCCCGTTGGAAGCCCACTTGAGAAATCCTGTCCAACCTCAGTCTGCAAGTTAGTTATTCTTTGTCTGCAGTTATTTGATCAAATATGTATTTAGCCAGTAATAATTCTATGTAACCCACATTCCTCTGCCTTATTTATGAGAATGGCTTGTGATACTATCAAAAGCCTTACTGAAGACCAGATGCATTACTATCCATCTCACTCCCCTTATTCAACAAACCAGTTAACATGTCAAAGAAAAAAATCAAGTTGGTTTGGTATGATTTGTTGGCTGCTAGTGATTACCCTTTCATTCTCAAGATGTTTACAAATGTACTGTTTTAAAATTTCCTTGAGTAGCTTCCCAGATATTGAAAACAGACTGAATATCTTGTGCTCACTTCTCTCTGCCCCCCTTCCCCTATTTAAAGAAGGTTCTATGTTAGTTCTCCTCCAGTTCCCTGGGATCTTGCCTCTCATATATGAGTTCATAAATATTACTGTCAGTGGCTCCAAAATTTCTTCAGCTAATTCCATCAGCCAACTGGGACAAATATTAACAGGCCCTCCTGATTTAAATTCATTCAGATAAACTAGTATGTTCTTGGACATGTTCTTTATTTCAAATGTTCTGCATCTCTTTTCTTCTCCTTACTTATATGAATTTGGTTAGTTGCCCAGTCACATTTTCTTTTTCTTTCCATTTTTGTGTGGGGTTTTTTGGATGAAAACAAGCAAAATAGGTAGAAGGCAAGTCCATCATCTTTCCATCTTTCATTAATAGCACACTTTATGTGTTGGGCGGTTTATGTAGTAGTCCATCTTTCTCACCTGACTTTTATGTAGAACCACTCTGCTTCTTGTCATCTTTAACGTATCTTGCCATTTTTATTGAGAAGGGTAGCCTTTGTTTTCCTAATTTCCCTACACATTTCTGCTATTCTTTTGTATACTTTTGTAAAAACAAACCGTTCCTTCCACTGCATATATACATCTCTTTTCATTACTTATCTATTTTCAAATAGTGACAAAACACCTTGGGCAGCAAAAGCAGTCTCTTAACATCAAAGAAAATCATAAAATTATAGAGACAACCACCCAGGAAAGTATCCAGAAAAAACAATGCTAACAATTTTTTCTAAGAAAAATCTCATGGGGGAGTATTATGCCACAGTACTGTTTTTTTAGGTAATATCACAAGATACCATATGTGTAACACTTCAGACATAAACCACTGTACATGTACATGCATGTATGCATGTTCCACACAAAAGGCTTATATAATCTAGCATGTACATACCTCTGTCTTTGCTTAGGTCATGTTTATTGCCTAGAACAGACATCCTATTGTGTTATAAAAGCTACACTAACAGTTTAACAATTGTAAGTTATATTGTGTACATTGATTATATAGATATATGTAAATAAAAGACGTTGCTGTCTCATTTGGACATGGTATGTGTGATATGATTTTTCAATAACAATTATGTGAATGGTAATCTGTTTTGTTAGTTTTTGTCTAAATTTAGTTGTAATTCTTACATGGGAGTTACGATCCCACGCTGCTCCTGTGTGTTCATGGGCTATTTTTTGTCAGATTCAAGTTCAAATAATAATTATTCAAAATGATGAGGAGAGCTAAGTTGTCTCTGTTCACCAAGAAAACATTCAGAGCACAGCTGGAAAATATTCACAAAAAAGTGAAATTTGGATGAGAAATAACAAAATTTATTTATATGTCTGTGTTTTGTCAAAATGTGCCTCTGGTTGGACACCAGGGCTGCTGGCATTGGGAAATAGGAATAGCTGACAGATATGAGCAGTTCTGTCAGCAAACCTCAAGTAGCTCTAAGAGGTAATTTTAAATAAAGGGAAACTCTTAGTTTGCTTTATTTTAGAAGTTCAAAAGTAGCTTATTTTTTAACTGTATATGGTTGAGTGTTTTTGAGAGAGAGAAGTTTGGAATGTTTGTAGAGTGTGCTGCAAGCTAGAGGAATGTAAGAAAAACATGGTACAATGTTTTTTCTAAAGAGCAAAGATGCTTTCTTATAGAAATTTAGTACAGATTTTGCTGTGAAAGAAATGTCAAGATTCATTTGTCTTCCAAAGTGTCATTTGTGACAAATTCAAGAAATAAATTATTTAACTGTGGAACAAACTTTGTCTTTAATACCTCTTCTAAGTTCACTTAGCTTTGAAGAAACTACAAATGATAACTAATGCAAAATTGGTGCTTGAAGAATGAACCATTTACAGGGTTTTTTTATTAAGCTTTAATTTGAAAATATTTTATTTAGACTAGGAAGTGATATTCTATTTTCTGTCTTCCTGCCTAACTTAATAGTCTAACTGTGTGTATATGCTATAACATATTGATATAAAATAGTTTATATGTACAGTAAAATAGTGTTATATATCAAATCACTTAGTTTAAGGATGATCAAGTTAAAATATAGGCATTTAGTGTTAATGTGGTCTCCTATTAGAAATTATGACCACACAAAAGAGTTCTGGATTGTAGGAGGAGTAAAAGCTTATCTTAGTTGTATAATTAAACTGACAATACAAATGGCTAACATCTTTCTAACATGACAGATCCATTGTATTCATTATACTATAATATATATATTAAATAGGAATGATTTTTCTTCTATTTCTAATTTTATTGTTTTTGAAAGTGAACCAGTTGTTTTGTTCTAGTCTTTGTTTTCTTTTCTTTTTTGTTTTGCTGAAGAAAAAATGTTAAGAGTGGCTTTATAGTTGTGCTGAGAAAAAGCTAGAAATGAAACTACAGGATATTCTAGACAAGGTTTGAACTTTTTATTAAGTACAGTATTACTAACAAAATGAGTTGAAAAATCAAGTACTTAAAAGCTGGGACATGCTACAGGATTCCAATACAATCTTATTTTGGCCAGCTTCTGTGTATACATTGTTATAGAATCTTGCCCAAGAATCGCCTACAGTGTCTATAGCAGACTCAGAAATAAACCATGCTACAGTGCTCAAATCAAGAGAGACGTGTTTACAAATGAAGCATGATTCATGTAGAAAAAATCTTTATACGAGAACATAATTAAGTGTATCATAATGCGTATACACAAAGGGGCTGAATTGAAGTTGTATAATCAACCTTTTTTTGTGACACGTCTTAATTTTGGATGCTAATTTTTGCAACATATATACATCTTTTTCTTTGCAATTTCTAGATGTTTTAAAAATCTATACAACCATAATAGATATAAAAAAGCATATCATCCTCAGAAACTGTATTTGATCTACATAGCCATCAGCAGGGTTTGAATTTAACTTTTCCACATCAGACCTAAGAGAGCAATGGGTAGATGTAGTAGGAATTACCCACTGTTAAAAGGAACTACTGAGGGAAAAATGTAACACGCATCTTTCCACCTGCTTACAATAGATACCAGTTTGCCAAATCTGGGGGAAGGGAGGGTTGACAGTGACAGTAAAAGATGCTTCTCTCCCTTTGTCAAATTTCAAATTTCTGCTTCAGACAAATAAAGCAGTGAGGACATTTTAGCATCAGCCAAACTATCTACTTTTTCAAAACCTATTCTGAGATACTAGTCAACAATTATGCTGATAATATGTTTTGGGAAATAACAGGTCAAATGTAAGTGTGGAAAACTTAAGTTTAAATGGTTACAAGACTGGCAAAATTTTCAAGCAATTGAAAATAAGGGTTTATAATAGAAAATGTTAGGCAACTTTAAACAGACATTGCTGTGCCTTTGATTGCTCTTCCTATAACAAGCACACTATCCACTAGAAAACAGTCTTTAATATACAGCCATTTACATTTTAGATATATTAGTTTTAACTTCACTGTTCATTCATATTTTTCTGCTCCTTCAGGACAAACATACTGGGTGTGTCTATATGTGCATTTACGCCAGCTTAAATTTACTGTGCAGTAAGTGGGAATAGGCTGGTGTTTACACATGCAGGCATTAAAGCACATTAACGTTATATGTGGACTGACCTGGGACTAAAGTTAGTCCCAAGTCAGTCCATGCACATAGTGTTACTACACAGTAAAGCATCTACATGTGTGTTACTGCACAGTAAATAATAGGGTTTAAATTAGATACTTGCATGATACAGGTATCAAATTTATGCTCAAGTCAGTGTAAGTCACCATATTTACGTAGACATACATGCGTAGACACACACCCATACTGCACAGTAATTTCAGTTACTATTCAGTAAATGAGCAGGTGTATGGAAAATTCCTGTTCATACCTTTTTTTTTAAACACACAAACTACTTTTTAAACCTTATTTTTTGATTCATTTGCATTTCCATGATGCCTAAGGAGCCATATCCATCATCAAGGACTTCATTGTGCAAGGCACTGGACAAACACGGAACAAAGGTTGTGATGTTGAATCACAGCCATCTCTTCTACAGAAGAGAGCAAATCTGTTTTTATTCTCTGGCAAACAAAAAGGATGTAGGATATTTTTCCTGCTTGAATAACTCTGATTAATATCAGAGCCGAAAAGTGCATCAAACAGTAACAGTTAAGGAAATCTTAGATTTTCAGTCTGGAATCTGCTCTTGTCTGTGCATCTGTAGAAATGCTGTTTGAATGTGCAAAAGAAAATAACAGTCTTTCCATCCTGACAAGAAAGAGAGAAACTTCCTATGACTTTCTAAGATGGGAATGTCTCTTGAATATCCTCAAGCTGATTGTATTTGAATGGGAAATCATGACACTTTAATCTCTAGTGAACACCTGGGGAGAATTAAACTGTATATGCAATAAAATACCAGTTGTTTATCCTTGGTAGCTTTCTTTTGTTTTCTTAAATACATACAAGATGGAAATCCCCAGACTTTCTTTAACTTTTTGCTGTAAAAGAAACTGCTAAACAAAAACTGACATTACAGTAAACCATTTGCATTCATTTTATTTAATCTAACACAGATCATGTTTCCAGTAGACAATAAATGTAATGCAGTGTTGACAGATATGTGGAAGTGGATACACAATTAGATGATGAAATCTGGTCAAAACAGTTCAAATCTCATTTTATGCCTTTGCACTGCTTTGAATATTGGTATAAAATTCTTACATGCTGGTATATGACCTGCTCACTACATAGGTAAGATTTCCACTGCTCATTAAGTCTAGTGTTTAGGGAGATCACCCTACCAAAAAAACCCCCAAACCACTGGGAAGCTAGGTTTGATTCAAATAATCAGTGATGTCAACAGGATTTTCTCCACTGCTTTATAGTGACTTTGGATAAAGACTTTAATGTATTGTTCCAGTTGCAGTGGGAAAAGGAGAAATAAAGAGCTTTTATGTCTCATATAACCATGTGCCTTGGAGCAAATGGATCTTAATGGGAGGTGAAACTAAAGAACACTAGAATGTCCACCAAGTTATTTCTACACTTAGGCGTAAAAATGCAGCTCACCTCGGAAAAACAGGACAGATTCAGCTAACAGGACAAAAAATGGTGAAAAATTATTTTGAGAAAAAGGAACTGAGGACAAAGATCAGATAATTCCAAAATAAAATTGTCAATGAATACATCAGGGCCAAAGATAAAAATATTATCACAGTATTAACCTAGTAACTGGCACCTGCTCCTCCTGCACAAAATAAAAATGTAAACAAACACATTGGCACCTAATGGACCTCTGTCTGCTCTTCACCCCCACCTCTGGCCTTTTCTTTCTTCTGCTCTCCATCGCCTTGATTGACTCCATGTGGTAAGCAATTTTCCTGTTGCAGATGACCTTGCTACGGCTTAGTTGTAATAAAGATGTTGTTGTGGGGAAAATATAAATGTAATTAATCTTCAGATAAAGCAAGCAAAAGTGTAGTGCTTGCTGCAGATTGGAATACGGTTAACCGTCTAGCATGGGATTTCTTGGTACACCTTGAAATGTTTTGCCTGCTTTGTGAGTGTGAGAGGCAGATTGCCCTTTAGGGCTATCACTGAAAAAAACCCATTTTCATCCCTTCCATATGGCTTTAGTATTAAAATCCATGGTGGAGCCCTAAATTTGAAAGGAAAATCTAAATCCATTGCATGATGCCATACTTTGGAAGTCATAATTTCATAAACAACCTGGAAAAAAGGAGATAGAAACTAATGTAACAAAACACAAAAATAATTTAATTAAATAATCTCAGCACCTTTTCAGTTGTTATCATTTATTAGAGATGCATTTATGACTAGTGGGTAAAATACAGGCTGGGAAAAATTAGGGCTTTTCTTCTGACTTGTGAGGCAACAGGCTACAGCTTCTCCATTTCTAAAAGGAGGATGAGTATATTGTGAGACTTAAGAAATGTGCATTAATTGCTTTGTGATATTTGCATTAAAGGCAGAAAATTTTTTCAAATAATTAACATTGAATTATATATAACTTATAAGAATAAAAATGCTGCCAAAGACTTCAAAGAAATCCATAAGGGTCATTTATATAAGTCTATCAAATTGATTTTAAAATGGACTTATACTATTAAATCTGTCTACCCTCAGCACCCCTCCCCCCATCAAAAGCTTCATTTTAGTATCATAGAGCTAGAAGAGACTTCAGGAGCATCTAGTCCAGCCACTACCTGCTCACGGCAGGATCATCCTTTTCTAAACCACTCCAGCCACGTGTTTGACAAATCAGTTTTTACAAATCTCCAATGAGGAACATTTCACATCTTTCCTAAGTAGCCTGTTCCAGTGCCTAACCACTCTTATCATTAGACAGTTCTTCCTACTATCTAGCCTACATTTTCCTTGCTGCATTTTAAAGTTAGTTGTCTTGTCCCCTGTGGACACAGAGAATAGTCTCTCATCAACCTCTTTATAACATAACTTCTCTATTTGAAGCCTGTTATCACACCTCCTCTTGTCTTCTCTTCTCTGAGCTATGTAATTCCAGTTCTTCCAACTGTGAATAAATCTGTTTTCCCCTATCAGTATGTAGTCAGTTGCTTTGAACATACCATTACATTTTCAGGTCAGATAGGCTGACATTTCATAAATTATTTGAAAGTAAAAATGTCTTCCTTATGGGTACCTCATTAGGCAACATTGGATAAATAAGTTTTTGGTTTACAAAAAATTAACTGTTTAGGAGATATGTTTAAATTGCATTTGTGAAATTCACCTTTATATTCTCATTTTATAAAAATTTGTTGTGTACAGTACAGTGCACACTGAAAGCCCAAGGCTTCTAGGCACTTCCATAATGCAAATAATGGCACTTTTTCCTTTTCTAACAGGTCTATGGAAATGCAGGATCTAGCAAGCCCTCATAATCTTGTGGGAAGTAGTGATACTTCAGGTAGCTCCAAACTGGATAAATCTAATCTCAGCAGCACATCTGTTACAACAAATGGAACAGGAGGTAAGTATGAGACATCATGGAGGGACAGAAATTTGCTACAATTTAATGCTGGCTAGTTTTAAATTAGCATTTCAACTTAGTGTTGAGTGTAAGGCCGGTATATCTGTCAGATCTCAGCAAAAATATGAACAATAGTAGGACAATTTTATGTTGTGCTTTTTACTGTTTAATTCTATGTAACAATTTGAAACTGAATGAGAAAAGGCATTGGGCCTGAGTTCCCTCATCTCTTACGGTAAGTCAGTTGAACTCAAATATAACTTTGCTGGCTTCTTTGAATGTACACAGGGTGAGTGAGGGGAGGCCCCTTGATGTTTAATAGTCAAGACTGTTAAAAAAGAGTTAACTTCTGGAATTATTTGGTTTAAAAGAGCGTTTAATTTTCTATAATGTCTCAGTTATGTTTGTTGATCTGAATTAAGATATATTTTCTTTCTGATAATATACCATTGACAAATAATATACTATACAATCCTGCTGCAAACCTGGGTTCATTTAAAAGCTGTAAACTTTGAAGAGTGCACCAAGATTTCTACAAGTCTTGATTTAGATACTTTAGTCACATGGTGCACATGCTAATTTCAGTTGTCTGCAAGTACGGAATGCGTAACATAAATAATGGTTGTAAGCTATAGCAAGCCGTTACCATATAATAAAAAAAAAATGATTGTTGTTCTGTACCCTGCCATGAAGACATTATAGTTTAGAGAAAGTCTAGCTCCAGCAATGCATTCTATGTGAAGGACAGATTCTGATACCCTTGCCCTAGTGATTGGTCTGAATGCAATATTATGCTGTGGGAATAAGAGTATCAGACTCAGGAACGAAATGCAGGCCCTACTGATGCCCATGAGATTTGTACCTCTGACTTTATTAGAGCCAAGATTTCTCCTTTGCCTTTTCCAAGTTGTACATTAACATACCCTTCTCTGGTGTTTTAAGACTTTAAACCAACATCTTTATAGTTCAGCTCTTTTGTCCTATAATTTACACAGTTTTATTCACTTGTTTCTATTCAAAAAATTATTTCTATGTCAGTGAAAATTTACATTTGAGTATGAAGGGACTAGACCCCTGTAGAAAGGTCTTTTAGATTCAACATAGTTACATATCCAAGTATAAATATTCTAGAATGAGAGCTGAAAACTAGAAAAATACCTTTAAAAGCACTAATCATTATTTGTATATGTTATACTTACATAAATACACCAGCTAAAATAATACAAAAGCAATCCGGTGCAGTTAAAAAGACTTGGCTTGAAGTGCAAAAGCACTTACTTGTGTTGAAGAATATTCATGTGCATTGAGCAGACTTTTAGACAATGAATCATTGTACCATTCCCATTCTCAGGAGACAACATGACTGTTTTAAATACTGCAGACTGGTTGCTGAGTTGCAGCACTCCCTCTTCTGCAACAAGTATGAGAGATCATGGTACAGTGCATGTGTGTGATTGTGTGGCTCCATGATTGCTGTGTTACATCTCTCTTTTTCTGTTTTGTTCTTTTGTTCTGTGGTTTGAACATTTCTGTGTGTTTTCTTACTCCTCGGAGTCCTTTCACAGAGCCAGATAAGTAGAAAGAAGCAGTATTTAACATTGATGTTATCATACCTGTTAAGCCCTTTTGCCAGCCACAAGAATCTTAGTTTACCTGGAATTAAGTTAACTGTATACATCTTCATAGTCTGATGGCATTAGTTTCAGAGGGGCTGAAAACAGACAGCTGTGATGAATATCAATGGGAGCAGCAAGTCTCTGGAAGTCAGACCAACAGTTTTCTCACAGAATATCTACTTGTCTGCCTTTAGGGACTCAGCTCCACATATAAGGTTGAAGTTATTATTCTTTAAAGCATCTAGACAAATGTATAGATGCTTTATATATAGCCATATATATAGTGCCATAAATGTATCTGGCACCTTAACAAATGTTTGTCTAAATCCTCCAATTATTTGCTGCTACTCAGTCCTTTTTTCTCATATGTATTATTACTTTTACTTTGTATCATGATGATAGCCAGGAACTTAGTGATAGATGAAGGCCCCATGCTACTAGGTACTTTACAAACAAGTAACCAAAAAATGGACCCTACAATGGGTTACACCTGGAGCTTATTGTAAATGTGGGTATGCTTTTTCATAACCATTTGCAGAACGTGACTGAGAAACATAATACATAAATACAGTATCACAGAGACTTTGGTTTAGTCTCTGAATGTGTGATGGCAGTTTTGTACACACTCAGTGATGGGTTTGCACTAGTAGTTATACCTGTGCCCAGTTTATGCAGAAAAAATATATGCTTTTGCATCTAACATTTCATTTTCAAATGTATGGTATGTCTTCAATGTAGCGTTTTCTCAGGTTCTTAGGATATTGCCCCTGATATGTCCCCCCTCTTCCATGAACAGAGATATCTTGCCTAAGTCTGGCAGTGCTTTAAAGCCAGTCAGCTGGCTTGGCTGGAAGATGCCAGCTAAATCACTTGAGAGCTGATAGTCCTCCAAAATGCCTTTTCTCAGTTTTGCCCCTGTGCCCAGATGGACCAATTTCTCCTATAGCTCACAAGGAAAAACATCTCAGGAGCACAAAGAACATGAACTATGCCCTCCAAAATCCTTCAGTAAACTTGCATGACCATAGTATCATAGGGTTCACATTAACTCTGATATGGTTCTGAACAGTAGTTCTCTGAAATAGGCAATCCCGGGTACCAGTAACCCGAGGTAATTTTCTGCAATGAAGGGACAGACGTAGAAACTTATATCGGGTGTTTTGCTGAGCCACATTTTCAAATATATTCTGTGACGCTGGGTTCTCAGGCTTTAGGCAATCATAGTTAGATATTGTGTATTTAAAATATCTCAAGATAACATATGAAATTTTGTTTAGGCCAAACAAACAGTTTAGCTTTAATCTATTGAACCCCGTTCACCTGAAAGTCTTCCAAACTGGTAGAAAAAATCCTTATATTCTTCACCTTGGTGCTTTGGGGACAAAAATAACTTAGTGTTTATAGGCCAGATTCCCCAAGGCATTTAAAACAAAGATTTCTGACTTGAATGTCAGAGAGGAAATCCTGCAGGAGAAAAAAAATGGGGCACTAATGATCTTAGACATCCATGTGAATCAGCAATACTTTTAGTTTGATTATAGAATGGGCTATCTATTCTAGTTCATTATTTTACTTAGCTGTTTAGAAATAAATAGATAAACAAAAAAGGAGAGTGAAGGAAAAATCCTTCAGAAAGATATGTTTTCTTAGGTTTTCTTACAGGGGATGTCTCTTTGAAACTTGCTGTCTAAGGACAGTAAGATCACTAGTTCTATGATTCCTTTTATTTCTTTTTTTTAGGTCTGTATGTATTAGGGAAGCCTCTCCATGTGGTGTTTGTATTTGCCTAATGTTTGCTTGGCATTCTCAAACTGTGTGATTTAGTATATACCATAATCAGTAACCTAGTGAGTTATGATACGGGATGTGCATGCTGCTCTTGGTCTGTTTCCTCCATGTTTATCCTTACACATAGCTCAATCTCAGCTAGAATCATAGAAAAATAGGCCTGGAAGGTTCTTCAAAAGGTCATTAAGTACAGCCTGCTGCTCAGGGCAGGGTTTGTCCTTGTCTAAACCAACCTAGTCAAGTCTTTGCTTAACCTGCCCTTAAAAACTTCCAAAGGATGGATATGCCACAACCTCTGTGGGTAGCTGATCCAGTGCTTAACCACGTTCATAGTGAGAGAGTTCTTTCTAGTATCCAACCTAAATGTCCCTTGCTGCAATTTTAAAACTCTTGCTTCCTTGTCCTATTTGTGCAGCTACAGAGAATAGTCTTTCTCCATCCTCTTTATAACCAACCTTCAGGCATCAGAAGTCTGGTATCAAATCCCCATTCAATCTTCTCTCCTTCAGACTAAATAATCTGAGTTTTTCAGCCTTCCTTCTAAATCCTGTTTCCCAGCCCTCTAATCCTCTAGCCCAGATGTTCTGTTCTGCAACTGACTTTGCCTGCTTGCCCCAGTTATTGCTCACAGGTGGTGATGATTCATTCTAGAAACCCCTCGATAGACTTTTCCTGGACAATTCAGTGAAATGTATCAGAGTCTCTTGCTGCTGTTCCCTTTCCAGACAAATCATAGCTTCCCTCCGACAGCTGGAGTGGATGGTTGGCTCTTTTGACTTTGTCCCAACACCCCACTGTTGATATCAGGAAATACTTCTTATAGAGTCTGTCAGCCTCCATTAGTCTTTGAGCTATTTATTAGTTGTTTAGTAGCTACTTTTCTCCATTATTATTGCCACCCCTTCCCTACTCATACAGTACTTGTAGAAAAGCCATCAAGCCTGCTAAAGTGAGTGGAAATCTTTCATCCGGTTAACTGGCTGAGTCACCTCTCCTGCCTTTTCACTTATTAAAGGATCCAAAGTCTCCTGCTATGATGGGTCCTTCCTTTCCCATTCTCAGCCTCACCTCGCTCACTGTCAGTTATAGGAGTGGAAAACAGGAATACAACCTGCTGCCTACCCAGTTTGTAATACCTTTTTCCATTTTCAATCATCCAAATGCAACCACCTTGTTACAAATGGAATATTGCACATCATTCATTTCAGGATCAAATATTTTGGCCTTATCTGTTCTTTTAAAAGCTGTTACCTGTTGGGAGCCACCATCCAAACTAGTCTTCTAGTTTGGTGGTGCTCTTGAATCTTTTCAGCTAAGACCTAATTTGTTTTTCTTACTACTGATGTGATATCTCTAGGCAAGAAAAACCCACATTTTTAAGAGTGAGTTTAGCCTCTTTAAAGTAGTAATTCAAGGGTATAGACAGACATGACAATTATAAAGATTACAAAGAATAACAACTCAAGCTGTTACCATACAACTGTTAGGTCTGCATGATTGTGTAGTGCAGCAAAGATGCAAGTGCGGCAAAACCATTTCAGGTTTAATTCTACTTCATTCAGGGTCAAAGTTGGGGTTATTTAGCTGACATGAATTGCCATGGGATCACGTAGACCTAGAGTAGCCATTGGTCCTGTTTTATACTGGACTGCCCTGCTTTTAAACCTTTATCCATTGTCTATTTCTAAATGAGGAACTGAGCACAAAAAGTCCTGTTTTCCAGTTCATTGGTGGAAATACATGCCAATTGTTTGTCTTCTTCTTTCAGTTAGCTGTAGCTAGAGGTAGGGTACAGCCAGGAGAAGCAGAGCTCCTAGCCAAGGAGGGAGGGAAGTGACCTTTTTGTGGTAGCCCCGCATCTTGCTGCTGATTCATGGAGAAGGCAGCAGCCCCACCCCTCACCACTGATTGACCGAGGGGACCCACCCCTCACCAGGGGAATGTCCCTGTATTCTGGGGATGCATCAATGTCCAGACATGGTACTTAGACATGATAGACATGACAGTTAGATTCAGCTGCTGTGCATTCCCCAGCAGCAGTAGCTCTTTCCATTTTAATGCAACTAAACTATATATTTGTCTATACCTCAGAATAATAGTTGAAATTGCAACCTTTAAGAGCAGTCCTTGCATTACTCTGTTGTAGCAGAACATTGGGCGATGCCACATACTGTCTCTCATGCTGCAAAAGTTAGCCCATGCTCTGCATGATGAAGATGATATCAGCTCATATTTTGATTTCAACTTTGAATGTGATTGCTTTTGTGGTCTGAAGTTAAAGAGGGGGCTTTTGGTTAATTTAATGCCCCGCTTTCTTCCCATAGTTTAATTCTGGGCAACATAAAGGAAGGCAGCATTCCAAAAGTCTAGCCACACCAAGAATAAATTGTGATGAAATCCTTACTCTGATACAATCTCCAAGTGATAGATTAGAGCTGTTTAAAATCAAGATTGTATCAAAAGATATTTTCCATATGTATTTTTGACAAACTGTAGTAACAGTTGGTGGATTTTTATCCTATTAAATACATTGGGGATTTTTTTTCTTTTTCACATGCAACAGGGAGAGGATACATTGCTAAATATTTGGGCCTGTGAAAGTGCAGTACAAATTGCAATAGGTAGAAATATACATAGTTCTAAAAAATACCTTTCATCTCACTTTTGAAACCTTTATTCAGGAGAGAAGCTAAGCCCATGCTAAAGTGCTTTTTAAATGTAATAGTTTCCTCCATGTCTTTAGTACCTCTGTCGCTTTTACCATACTGGAATGCTGACCTAAGTGGAGATTGCCAAAGATACTATATTATGACTGTGTAATATAGACAAGTGTCCCCAAGATGTCCGCA
>NW_017729026.1:1372957-1377111 GCF_001723915.1 Gavialis gangeticus | reverse complement strand
TTTTAAATGCAATAGTTTCCTCCATGTCTTTAGTACCTCTGTCGCTTTTACCATACTGGAATGCTGACCTAAGTGGAGATTGCCAAAGATACTATATTATGACTGTGTAATATAGACAAGTGTCCCCAAGATGTCCGCAGGTTAATGACATAAAGTCATCAATATTTAAAATGTCAGATTTCCTCCAAAGGGTCAAAGATAAAACTTTCTAACATAGTATGTTTTAATTATCCTCCTCAGTGTGAGAAATAAACTTTAACTCTGTCACAATAAATAAGTCTTGGGTATCACCTTCTGACACTTCAAATTAAAAATTCAGTCCTGAAATACACATTCCATTAAATGTTACAGAAATATGGGGCACAGGTGAATGGGTCATTTTGCATTGAAGTGTGAGCCTTTTAAACATATTGGATATACATATGCATATTTTATATATTTACTTCATTAGAAACAAATGACTGCCCTATAAATATTGTGATAAAATAATAACAACAAACTGGTGCCTAATGTAATGAATAATTTAGTGTATTTTGCATATTTTGCCATTATTTTGTAGAATGATAGAAATGCAGGATGACCACGACTGCTGAATGGCTTGAAAAATGAATGAAAATATGGCAAAGTATTCTTATTTTACATAGAAGCAATACATTGGTGCTTAAAGAAAGAAGCGGGGAGGGGTGTAGCAGTCATACAGGGAGTGATGAATTCAAGACTGAATTAGGAAGCCTCATGTATTCAAATATTTTTTAAAAGTATAGGGCCTGATCCTATTCACAATGAAACAACTGAGGGATTTTTCTTTTGACATCATAATTGTACCATACTGGTAACAGATACCTCTTGGTTATATTATGATTAGCAACGCTGAAGATCAGTCTTATATTTTAGACAAAAATGTACTGTAATTTCTCAGTTCTACGATACTTGGCATAAACAGATATTCTTCCAATTTAGACATACATCTCTCACATGCTCTCTAGGTTGCTTCATCATTGAAAAAAATATTTAGTATTTGCGCAAAAAAAGTTAATTTCTACATTAATGTTTGAGCCTGTCTTCCTTTCTAAACCATCTCAAGACAGTGATATAATGAAAGGTAACATGTAATTTGCTGATTAGTTTTCACTTAGTCTTCAAAATAATAGTGTTGTGGAGCAGTTTAATTGCTCATCTGCAGAAATAGTTCTTTCTTTGGGGCATTCTCCTGCATCTTTACATAGAATCATAGAAAATGAAGGTTGGAAGGGATCTTAGGAGGTCATCTAGTCCAACCTCCTGCTTAGAGCAGGACCATCTCTAACTAGATCATCCCAGCCAAGGCTTTGACTAGCCAGGTCTTGGAAACCTCCAAGGATGGAGAGTCTACAACCTCTCAGAGTAACCTGTTTCAGTGTTATACTATCCTCCTAGTGAGAAAATTCTTCCTAATATCTAACCTAAACTTTCCTTTCTGCAATCTGAAACCATTGCTCCTTGTTCTGCCATCTGCCACCACTGAGAATAGTCTAGCTCAGGGACGGACAAAATAGTAGATCTGGCTGGCAGCTAGGCTCCATTTCTCAGCAGCCCCTGCCTGCATGGGTGGGGCCAATCTCCATGGAGACCTCAGCCATGGTTGCACTGTGATAGCCCAAGGCTAGGGTTGCCATGGAGACCAGCCCCAGGTGTGCTGGCAGGGTGCATGGCAGGGCAGGGGGTTGCTCCGGAGCCTCTGGGATCTTGTGGCAGGGGCAGCTTGGTCAGGGCCAGGGCAGAGCTATGATCTGCAGCCCACACTTTGGAAACAGACATGCAGGCTGCAGATTGTGGCTTTGCTCCTGCTACAGACCAGGCTGTCAATGCTGCAAGAAGCCAGGGCAGAGCCATGATCTGCAGCCTGCGTGTCCCTCCCTGGAGCATGTAGGCTGCAGATCATGGCTCTGCCCTGGCTCCTTGTAGCGGTGACAATGTGGCCCCAAGCTGAGGCAGAGCCATGATCCACTGCCTGCATGCCTGTGCCTGGAACATGCAGGCTGCAGATCATAGCTCTGCCCTGGCCCCAGACTAAGCTGCCCCACTGCAAGATCCCAGCTGCTCCGGAGTAGTCCCCTGCCCTGCTTTGCACTCTGCCAACATGGCTGGGGCTAGTCTCCATGGCAACCCCAGCCTTGCACTATCACAGCTCAGCTGTAGCTGGGATCCCCATGGAGACTGCCCTAGCCATGCGGGCAGGGGCTACTGAGAAATGGAGTCCACTGCCAGCTGGATCTGGCACTTGGGCCAGACTCCAGCCCCCTTCCCCCACCCCCGTCTAGCTCCAGCCTCTTTTGAACCCCACTTCAGGTAGTTGAAGGCTGGTGTTAAATTACCGCTCAGTCTTCTCTTCTCCAAACTAAATAATCCTAGTTCCCTCAGCCTTTCTTTAGAAGGCATGTACCCCAGCCCCCTCACCATTTTTGTTGCCCTCCACTGGATTCTCTCCAATTTGTGCACATCCTTTCTGTACTAGGGAGCTTAATACTAGACACAGCACTCAAGATGTGGCCTCACCAGTGCTGAATAGAGGGAAATAATCACTTCCCTTGACCTGCTGGCAAGATACCTACCAATGCAGCTCAGTATGCCGTTAGCTTTTCTTGGCAACAGTGGCACACTGCTGGGTCATATTCAGCTTATTGTCCACTGTAACCTCCAGGTCCTTTTCTGCAGAGCTGCTGCGCAGCCAGTCAACCCCCAGCCTGTACCAGTGCATGGGATTGTTCCATTCCAAGTGCAGGACTTTGCACTTGTCCTTGAAACTCATGAGATTCCTTTTGGCCCAATCCTCCAATTTGTCTAGGTCACTTTGAATCCCAGCCCTACTCTCCAGTGTATTTGCTACTCCCCCGAGCTTGGTGTCATCTGCAAACTTGCTGAGGGTTTCCTTTATGCCATCTTGCAGGTCGTTGATGAAGTCATTGAACAAAACTGGCCCTAGGACTGACCCCTGAGGCACTCCACTTGATACCAGCTTCCAACTAGACATTGAGCCATTGATTATTAATCTCTGAGCCTGATGCTCCACCCAGTTCTGTACCCACCTTATAGTCTATTCATCCAGCCTGTATTTCCTTAGCTTGCCTGCAAGAACATTGTGGGAAACTGTATCAAAAGCCTTGCTAAAACCAAGGTACACCATATCCACCAGTCTCCCCGCATCCATAGAGCCAGTCATCTCCTCATAGAAGGCAATCAGGTTGGTCAGGCATGACTTGCCCTAGTGAATACATGCTGACTGTTCCTAATTACCTTTTTCTTCTCCAAGTGCTTAGAAATGGCTTCCTTGAGGATCTGCTCCATTATTTTTCCAGGGACTGAGGTGAGGCTGACTGGTCTGTAGGTTCCTGGATCCTCCTTGTTCCTTTTATTAATTATGGACCCTTTTCCAATCATCTAGGACCTCTCCTGATCACCATGACTTTCCAAAGATCATAGCCAGTGGCTGTGCAATCACATCAGCTAATTTCCTCAGCACCCTCAGGTGCATCCCATCCAGGCCCATGGACTTGTAAACGTCCAGCTTTTCTAAATAGCCCCTAACCTGTTCTTTCACCACTGTGGGCTGCTCACCTCCTCCCCAAATTGTGCTGCCCAGTGCAGTAGTCTGGGAGCTGACTTTGCCTGTGAAGACAGAGGCATAAAAAGGCATTGAGCACTTCAGCCTTTTTGTCATTCTGGCAAAAGGTTGCTTCCTCCATTCAGTAAGGGACCCACACTTTCCCTGATTCTCCTCTTGCTGCCAATATACTTGTAGAACCCCTTCTTACCCTTCACATCCCTTGTTAGCTGCAACTTCAATTGTGCTTTGGCCTTCCTGACTTCATCCCTGTATGCCCAAGCAATGCTTTTATATTCATGTAAAAAGCTAATTCCTTGACCCTATTTTCCAGTAGTGTTCAACAGTTTGACGTTAGATACTTGGAAGAAACTGCTGTAGAAGTTAAACCTTGTCTTGTTTCTCTAGTCATCCCCTGTGAAGCCAACCAATACCACTGTATTGTCAGGCTTTCTATTTGTTAGCACCCTGTAAAATGCACAATCCATACTAAGACTTGCCTTATCAAAATCAAAAGGAAATTTCCAGTATCCCTGTGTAAAATTTGAATGTATACACTATGTCTCAATGACTG
>NW_017729026.1:1362985-1367957 GCF_001723915.1 Gavialis gangeticus | reverse complement strand
TTTGAATGTATACACTATGTCTCAAATCCCTGCTATATGCTACATACCATCATGCATATTGTATAGCTTTGCTTCCATTCATCCAACTCATCTATTTTCCTATGAAAGATCCATTGTAGGTAGGATAAATATACGTGTGTATAATTTTAAATATGTGACAATTAAAATAAAATAGCTTGTTAAAATAAAAGCAACCCAAGAATTTGGCTAGAAGTTTGGAATGATGTTATACAGGCAATTAATTAATTATAATTATCTACACAGGGAAATTGATCTCTATAGTGTATACCAGTATAATTCCATGATAAGAGAATACATATGGGGAGTTGCAATGTGTGGACATAAGGACAAGTTATCATGGAACAAAAAGGGGTTTGGCTTTACTGAAACTCAGCCACTCTGTTGGTATATTCACACTTATCCCATGGTAAGAACCATGGTAACTCAGTCTTCCTGCACAGAGAGCTAAATAACTGCAGGTTAGCTTCCGCTTCCTGTGGGGTAAGAGCTTGCATACAGACAGATATTCCAGACATCTGACATGCCATGAAGTCTCATCGCCTTTTATTTGGTGGTAAGCTGTTTATAAGCCCGTACCAACAGGGGTATAGTAGTTCTTTTAGTCAGTTTTCCATTGTAAGCCCTTAGTATACTTTAAAAACCCCAAAGGCTGATTTTAGTATCATAAGACATGACATGTTTCCCATATAACAAAAGAGATAGGTCTGGATTTTCATTTGCAATTTACATTTATGCTTATTTCTCATTTACTAAAAAGTTTATTTTCTAGCTCACCTCATTCTTTATACCATTCTTTACCTTTATACTGTAAAGCCACATTAATTTAAGTGAGAGTGAGACCCACAGATATTACAGAAACTAATAAATACTGCAAATAAGAGCACTTTCCTCAGTGTATGATTGTTCTAAATGCAAATACAACTCTGCTATAAGTTTATTTTCCTACCTCAGCTTAGCCTTTAATAACCAGGAGCATTATTTTTTACCACATGAATTAGAAATTGGGTTTTTATGGCTATTGTCTGGGGAATGCCTATAGGTTTGGAGTTTGTTCTTTTTTAACTCATTTGGGGAGATTAGGTCACTGTTGTTCAATGCAGGCTAGCTCAGAGCTAGAAAAAAACAATGGTGGGAAGGGGAAGCTGGCACTGTGAAAGCAGGTCACTGCTAGACAAGAATGAAACCATATTATGCTGTTTTACTTGTCAAGCATAACTATTCCTGTTATGTACTACATACCTTGACAGCTATGTTTCCTTCCTCTTCATTGGTCTTAGGAAATTGTTTGAATCAATTCAATTTGGCTTGAAATGTATCTGGATATAACATACCAGTTATTAAAACATAGAAATTAATAAATCAACAAATGCACAGGTGTTTCAGACCATGTAATGATAGGTTACTCTCATAAAGTTCTAAACTTTCCTGTTGCATGCGTGTTCTAGCTGGGCTACCACTAGTGAAACTGGCATGAGGTCTCCTGTGTAAATTAGAAATAAAATCTCATGTCTACTTATTCTTCTATGTAGTGTCTCTTCTTGCAGTCAAAACAGAGCCCATGAACAGCAGTGAAACAACAACAACAACTGGAGATGGATCGCTTGACACTTTTACTGGGTCAGGTAAAGCCACAAATAAGATCACATACTATTAGATAATGTAACATTAATAACCTTCACTAATGGACATTTCATTGCATGGAGGAATTCTCTTAAATTCTGTAATAAAGTAGTTTTTAATGCAAAACAGTAAGAATAGCCTTTTGTGTAAACACCTTAACTTACAGTTCTCATCATTTATCCTTTTAAGAAAGCTTGTTAATTAGGATAACCATTCTCAGGGGCAGAAATATTACATTATAACATTCATGTATGTAGTATCTTTTACAGTGGTGTCATCTCAGCAACAGTAAAAGAAAACTGGGTGGTATTAGAATGAGCTATTTTAACTTATACAGTTACAGTCTGAAACATGTATTACAGTGATAAAACTACCCTCTTATTCATGTGAAGTTAAGACTGTGTGACTGAATATAAGTAACCTTATTTCCTCAGTGGATTTTAAAAATGTAGCAAGTAGCTTTCCATTAAGTATGAAAGGTCAGTGGTGTAGTAGAAAGTACATATTCCTAGCATAAAAGAATCATAGAAAATAGGGCTGGTATCTTGCTAAGGCTCAGTCTTCCTAATATTAATATTAATGGAAAAGAGAATAACAACATATTTATATAAATCAGTTCAGCATGGGCCTTATCAAAGGACATTAAAGTCATTGGACGTCAACAAATACCCTACACTGACTTCAGTAAGATTTGGAGCAGACCCTTTTTATTACGATGGCAATCAGAGAAGGGTACAGGATAAATTTATGTTGTAAACATTTTCTAAAATATTCTATGAATCTATGAAAAACTGAGTATACTAACACATTCCTTATTCTGTTTCCAGAAGATTAGAAATGTGTATAAAGTAAGTATGCAAATTAATATGCAAATGTCCAGTGAGTTGTATAGTGTATGGTACAGTGGGTTGATAGAAGGGGCATTTATAAGATTTAAAACAAAGACACAGTTTATTTAATCACAAAAATCAAAGTTTGATCCTCATCAGGGTTGTGCCAAAATGGACACCATCAACAGAAAACCTAGCAAGTTTTGCAAATATGGAGTTGGCCAGAAAATGGAAATTTTTCAATTTTTATTAATACTTCTTATTCCAATCTGAAATTTTACTGGTACCAGTACATTTTTAAAAATGACAAAATGTGATTTTGGTTCTGCTACTTTTATTGACCTGGGCTGTACATTTAAAATCTCTAGGCTTTATTTTCAGAAAAGTCTAGGGCAGATTTTCAAAAGAGGTGCCTAATATTGTTCTCCTAGAACCATATTTAGAACAGTCTAATTTTCCAGAATGTCAGCCACCCAGCATCTCCCACTGATTTCAAAGGAAATCAGAGAGTGCTTTGCACTTTTGAAAATCAGAACACAAAAAACACCTGGGAATCTGACTTCAGAAATATGTATCTTTATAATGTTGCTACCCATGTACTGAGGTAAACCCTGAATGTGTTCTCCAAATTAGGCCACAGAGCCAGAAGCTAACAGAATGAGAGAAGTCATACAAGGAGGGAAGAAGAACAATCCATCTGAATAAGGCATCGTCTTCACCAGTTGTCATGCTGAGTTGGTAGAGAGGCAGTAACCTGTGCCCAGAACTACCTGTCAGGCAAAAAATGCATAGTTTGCAATGTGAGGTTTTGTTACACGTTGTTTAAATTATAGTTCGTTTGCCTGAGATGCAATCGTTCCATTATTCATATTTATTTTTAGTGACAGCTACATGTAACTTCTAAAAAAAAAATATCCCCGTGGAAACACTTTTGGTTCCACTTGGGTTTTTGTTGTTTAACGTTTCTGCTACAGAGCTGGCCAGACCGGACTGACAGATTTGCAGTCACAAAGCAGAAGACTCTGTCTAAAGGAGAGAGTGAATACAATCGAAGTAATTGTTTTTAAAGCTGCAGGTTGTTACCATGGCAAGCATCAGCATTTCTGAGTTCTGTTCCTAACCCTGCAGAAGTCCTGATGCCTGTGCTTCTCTGTAGTGCTACATACTATCTCACGAGGCATCTCCTATCCTGGGCCAGAATGTCCTTATAAATATTAACTCAGGATAACCAACCCTTGGCAGAGCCTATGTGGGGGTGGAGAAGGATTCTATGAATTAAACAGAATGTCCAGTCCTATGCATGTAAACCATCAAATTTGTGAGATGTACTTACATACATATCATTTAAAAGTACAGGATACTGCAGATCATTATTAGAAACCTCTGTTACTTCCAGGGACCCGAATTCAGGATAGTACTTAAGCGCACACATAAACCTCAGTGAAGTCAGTAGGATTTAAACATATGTTTGAATGTTTCGATGAATCAGAAAGGAGTTTGGCTTGTTATTAAATGCTTCCGGGACCTTGGGTAATAAAACTGCCAAGACACCCAATGCTGAGATGAGTTTGAAAGCCTGTCATGTAGAATCTCTCTCCTTGATGTATTTAGTTTTGTTATAATCTATTTGACTTCTCTCTAGACAGTAGAAAATGGGCAGTGCAGTGGAGCTGCACAGGAAGCCTAACAAACCTTGCAAAATGTAGTCACCACTGTTACACTTGGAGCACATCTACACTGCTTCCATGGCACTCATGATGGGGGACACTCGAGTACATCCTGTCAGTTGTACCCAGTTGTACATGTCAAGCCTAGAAACACAGTGGTGAATCTGTGGGGGTGTTCCCTCATCCCTCCTGTTGTGACCCTTGCTTGTGGAATGCTAGAGCGACTGCAGCGAATGCTCTTGAAGCAACTTCACCATCACATTTCCAGGTTCAGTCTATGCATAGAGAACTAGCTGGATGGGGTGAGTGTGATAGTGATGCTCCCAAGGGATGTAACACAGCAACTCCATACCCTGGCAGTTGTGAAACACGGGGCACTGCTGGCAGTGGTGACAGTCAGCTGCCAGCTGTGGCGACCTGCCCTCCTCAGTTATGCTACTGACCCTAAGCATGCTATACAACCACGTGGACAAAACCTTGATGACCTGCTTCAATACTGAGGGTGATGAACAACCAGGCTGTTCCCTGATGTAACTTGGGGAAGACTGAGCTCACAGTACATGAGCAGCATCTACTTCATAAGCAATTCTATTACAAATCCTGATTCTCAAGGATTAACATTTCAGTCTCATGAAATCAAGCTGGGAAACCGTACCAGCAAGCACACATGCTAATTAGTGTTCATAACTATTTTGCAATCAGAAATACCTATGTCTTTAAATTCAGTCATTAATATTTTGGTCTCTTGATGAAATAAGTGTAATTTTATAGTGACTACATTAAAGCCAACTCAAAATTAAATGGTGTAAATGGTATAGAAAAAAAGGCATTACA
>NW_017729026.1:1333981-1357985 GCF_001723915.1 Gavialis gangeticus | reverse complement strand
TTGCAATCAGAAATACCTATGTCTTTAAATTCAGTCATTAATATTTTGGTCTCTTGATGAAATAAGTGTAATTTTATAGTGACTACATTAAAGCCAACTCAAAATTAAATGGTGTAAATGGTATATATTAAAACAGGTGAGAAACTTCACAGCTGAGATCCAATGAAATAATGTTAATCATGAAAAATAAATCCCATGGATCTAGTAACTGTAGAATTAAAGCTATAAACCCCTTAACTCACTCCCTGGCATCATACTACATGCTGTATAGGCTCTCAGAGAATTCCACAATGTTCTACAAAGTTATCTCTAAGAAAATATTTCTCCTCCCATCATGGAGGCAGATTGCTTTGCACACTGCTTCTGCTGTGATATAATAGGGTAACCATGAAGAATTGGATTTGACATTTAATATCACTGTAAAGCCTAGGAAACTTTGATACGATAGAAGAGGACTCTTTTTGCAAGACTACACAGTATCCTGTTTGTAGAGGATGCAGGATGCTGAAAGCTTTAGCTTAGAACTTTCATGCTTTTGTAGATTTGCCTTTATAGAAGTGTAAATTCCTTCTTTTGTGTGTTTAAATTGCTTGGAATGCCAGGTAAATTAGAGAATTGTCAGCAGTTTTACTAGAAGGGTGAAAGCATTTCAGGCTTTCCATCATCCCTTCTCACTTGTTCATTACACCCAGAAAAATATCTTAAAAGAATGTTCTGAAGGTTACAAAGTCAAGCACTCAAAAGTTAGGAAATACCAGAATGAGGATTTCCTGTGCAAGGTTCTTTCAGATGCCGAAAACATTATGATACAGCATTTATTACACAATCCCATGCTGCAATCTTTCAACATGCCTTTTTGCATGTAGTTTTCTACATATTTAAAAAGACAACTAAAGATGCAGAAATTCCATCATGGAGTATTTTGTTAAGGGTAAGATAGGTCAGGACTGTCCAATGTCTAAGCCCCCCGAGAGTCCATATGGCCCAGGATCCACACCTGCTGGGGCTGTGCGTCACATGCATAGCACCAGGTGAGGCACAGGCCACCAGGCTGTGTGCTGCATGGGCACTTCACCCGTCCCCATCCTCCCAGCCAGGGCACCCCCCTCACTGCTGTCCAGAACAGGTGTGATCCCCTCGCCCTACATGCAAATGGCCTATACTCACCCTCCACTCCCCATGCTGCATCATCTCACTGTCCTCCCCGCTGGGGCTAAGGCAGGAAGCAGCAGCCAGAGGAGAGAGGGGGAATCCAGAGACTGGCTGCTGTTGCAGCTGGAGCAATGTGGGGAACAGTAGCTAGGTGAGAGCCCTAGGTCACAACTTAACCTCTCATGGGCCACATGTAGCATGTAGGTTTCAACTGGACAGTCCTGGCACAGGCCATCTTCAAAGTTAGAATGAATTCTCCACATAGACTTTTTTCACTTGAGCAAACTAATAGCTGATAGCAGTGGTAAGTCACCATCATCCTCTGCATGGATCAGCACCAGCTGGGTATTAACGTATTGTCAGTGGGTTTCACAGACAGTTGCTGGGAGCAGCAGAATGGTGGGATTAGAGATTTCTGGGCTCAATGCCTGTTCTCTGGGAACAAGAGGACTTAAGGGTGCTCCTCTATTTTACTTCTGGCAGGTACACACATACCTGGAAGATTCTAAGCTGTCATGTACGGAAAAAGAATCCAGACTGTCTGTAAGTGCCGCTTAAGCACATAAAGGTGAAACAGGATTTAGCCCTTTAGCCCTTAGCTTATTAAAGTCCCTTGCTCTGAGAATTGGTTAGATCACCATTTGTTATCTTCATAAAGGTACAGGGGTGGTAGGGAAAACATACTTTTCAGGTGTTAAGTGAATAAAAAAATCCTTTAGAGTTTTGTGAATAGCTTGCTTTGGGTATGGACACACATAACACAGTTTCAACCTGAAGCAGGCTTACGTACAAGCCTTTTAAACCAGTTTAAAGCCATCTGGAACTGTTCAAAAGCATACCTGGACAGTCAGATAATATTTTGAACTGGTTCACTGTGAATCAGTTCAGTGCTATGTGTGGACACCCCCTCACTGCTTGTCCCCACTACTACAACTGGCTGCTCTGGTATGCAGTCAGAACCCTCCTGCCCCCTTTTTCCTTTAGTTGGCACTTTTTTTAATGCACTCCATTGCACAGTTCATTCAGTAAAAGCTATCTTTCTACCAACCAGCTGTCTCTTCACTTCCTACTCAACCACAGCCCCTGAACATGCCCTCCAACTCATGGAAACCAAAATGTGTGGGTCCAAGCACTTCCCCCACACACCTCAAGAAAGCCAAACACACTGGGAACTTTGGTTAATTGCAGCCTTTTGAAGCTCACTGAGGCGATAGGCCTGCTGAATGTCTCTGGGTTAGGGTCAGAGGGTGACATTGTAGTGTGTCTGCTATAGACTACCAAGCTAGGAGATGAAGTGGATGAGGCTTTCTTCAAACAGCCAGCAGAAGTTTCCTAATCACAGGCCCTGGTTTTCATGGGGGACTTCAATCACCCTGATACCTTCTGGGAGGGCAATACAGCAGTGTGCATGCAATTCAGGAAGTTTCTGAAGTGTTGGGGACAACTTTCTAGTGAAAGTGTTGGAGAGGCCAACTAGGGGACATGTTCTTCTTGACCTGCTGCTCACAAACAGAGAAGAATTAGTGAGGAATGTAGTAGTGAATGGCAACTTGGGCAGCAGCAACCATGACATGATTGAGTTCAGGATCTTGACGAAGGGAAGAAAGAAGAGCAGCAGAGCAAGGACCCTGGACTTCAGAAAAGCAGACTCTGACTCACTCAGGGAACTGATGGGCAGAATCCCCTGGGAGGCCAGTCTAATGGGAGAAAGGAGTCCAGGAGAGCTGGTTATATTTTCAAGAAAACTTACTAAGGGTGCAGGAATGAACCACCTCAATGCACAGAAAGACTACCAAGTATGTCAGAAGACCAGCTGGGCTTAGCAGGGAACTCTTCAGTGAGCTAACACATAGAAAGGAAACTTACAAGGAGTGGAAACTTGGACAAATGACTAGGGTGACTAAGAGAATTGCTCAAGCATGCAGGGATGAAATCAGAAAGGCCAAATCACAGCTGAAGATGCAGCTCACAAGGGATGTGAAGGGTAACAAGAAGGGTTTCTACAAGTATGTCAGTAACAAAAGGAAGATCAGGGAAAGTGTGGGTCCTTTACTGAATGACAGAGGCAACTAGTGACAGAGGATGCAAAAAAGGCTGAAGTACGCAATGCCTTTTTTACTTCAGTCTTAAAAAAGGTCAGCTCCCAGACCACCTGGCAGCACAGTTCGGGGAGGAGATGAGGAGCCGATAGTAGCAAAAGAACATGTTAGGGGCTATTTAGAAAATTTGGATGTGTATAAGTCCATGAGGCCAGACATGAGCACCCAAGGGTGGTGGGGAGTTGGCTGATGTGATTGCAGAGCTGTTGGCCTTTATCTTTGAAAACTCATGGTGATTGGGAGAGGCCCTGGCTGATTGGAAAAGGCCAAATACAGTGCCTGTCTTTAAGAAAGAGGATCCTGGGAGCTATAGACTGGTCAACCTCACCTCAGTCCTTGGAGAAATCATGAAGCAGACCCTCAAGGAAGCCATTTCTAAGCACTTGGAGGAGAAGAAGATGATTAGAAGCAATCAACATGGATTCATCAAGGGCAAGTCATGCCTTATCAACCTGATTGCCTTCTATGATGAAATGGCTGGCTCTGTGGATGCAGGGAGAGAAGTGGAGATGACCTACCTTGACTTTATCAAGGCTTTTGAATTGGTTTCCCATAACATTCTTGCAATCAAGCTAAGAATGTATGGGTTGGATGAATGGACCGTGAGGTGGATAAAAAATTGGCTGGATCATAGGACTCAAAGGGTAGTAATCAGTGG
Organism: Gavialis gangeticus; assembly: GCF_001723915.1. NCBI lineage: Eukaryota > Metazoa > Chordata > Crocodylia > Gavialidae > Gavialis > Gavialis gangeticus. The sequence continues at coordinate 1,354,076 of NW_017729026.1, read as the reverse complement.
CTCAGTATCTAGTTGGCATCTAGCCAGTATCAAGTAGAGCACCCCAGGGGTCAGTTCTGGGACTGGTTTTGTTCAATATCTTCATCGGCGACCTGGAAAATGGGGTGGATTGCACTTGTGAGTTTGCAGGTGACATCAAGCTGGGGGTATAGTAGAAATGCTGGAGGGTAGGGCTAGGATTCTGAGATTCTCAGACAAATTGGAGGATTAGACCAAAATAAATTTAATGAGGTTCAATAAGGACAAGTGCAAAATCCTGTATTTAGGATGGAACAATCCCACTCACTCGTATGGGCTGGGGACCGACTGGCTAAGCAGCAGCTCTGCAGAAAAGGACCTGAGGTTTTCAGTGGACAAGAAGCTAAATATGAGCCAGTAGTGTGGCCTTGTTGCCAAGAAGGCTAATAGCATACTGGGCTGCATTAATAGTAGTGCTATCAGCAGGTAAAGGGAAATGATTATTCCCCTCTATTCAGCACTCGTGAGACAATATCTGGAACACTGTGTCTAGTTTTGGGGCCCCCACTACAGAAAGGCTGTAGACAAATTGGAGAGTCCAGTGTAGGGCAACAAAAATAGTTAGGGGCTGGAGCATATTACTTATGAGGAGAGGCTAAGGGAACGGGGCTTATTTAATCTGGAGAAGAGAGAATTTAATAGCAGCCTTCAACTACCTGAAGGGGGGGGGTTCAAAAGATGATGGAGCTAGACTGTTCTCATTGGTGGTAGATGACAGAAAAAGGAGCAGTGGTCTCAAGTTTCAACACGGGATGCTTAGGTTAGATATTAGGAAAAACTTTCTCAGTAGGAGGATAGTCAAGCGCTGGGACAGGCTACCCAGAGAGGTTGTGGAATCTCCATCCTTGAAGGTTCTGAAGACTCAGCTAGACAAAGCCTTGGCTGAGGTGTTACAGTTGGGGCTGGTCCTGCTTTTAGCAGGGGTTTGAACTAGATGACCTCCTGAGGTCCCTTTGAGCCCTAATTTTCTACAATTCTGTGATTCATGTTTAGAAGAGAAGAGAAAGAAGGCAATTGAAAACTCCCACAGTGTCACCCACCTCCTGGGACTCACAAAATATGGGTTCAGGCACTCCCACCCACTACTAAGCCACTGTGAAGCAGACTTGGATGTGTGCTCTCATGCCCTTCTATTAGAGCCTCAGCACTTCATACAGTTGTGAACTGGTTCCAATCAGTGACCTGGTTCAATTATCCTGCATGTCCATACACTTTGGTATATGCAGCTAAGGGCTTGCCTACAGCAGCAGATCCAGGAGTGGAGTAAGAGGGGTGTAGCTATGCTCCACTTTGGCTATGCTGCATGTACATAGTGAGCTCTATGCTTACCACCTTCTCAGCCTGAACTCCAGAGCTCCACATGTGATGTAATCTCTGTGAGCTTACCAGATGATCAACATGATCTCTGGCCAGAGCCATGGCTTTCATGCATTTCCAGAGCTCAAGAGCCACTGTTCAGCCCCTCTTTTTCCTTAGCTTCTGCATTCAACTGGGGGTGGAAGAGGAAGCAGAGAGCAGCAGTGCTCACCCCCTGGGCTCTGGAGCTTCAAAAAGCAGTGGCTCTGGCCAGAGCTCATGCCAATGGGAACCTGCACAGCATAGACCATAAGCTCTGAGCTCACTGCACATGCACAGCATGACCATACTGCCACCCTCCCCACAACCTTCCTATGGATCTGCCCTTTCCTTCTTCAGCAGAGGCACTCACTATTAATAAGAAAGAATATCCACACTAAGAGTTACACATACATATTAATGTGAAACAATACATTCTGAAGCTTATTGCTCCAGAGTTTATTGCTCTGGGAGTGCCATTTGCACATGCTCCCGGGACTGCAGCACGTTGAGTCAGGTTAGAGCAGCCCCAGCTGGCAGCAGGCCCCAGGGGTCAGCCTGCCAGACTGGGGCTGCATCCCCTGGCTCAACATGCTACAGAGGGGCGGGCTGGCAGCAGGCAACCCCTGCACTAAAGCACCGTCCTGTCCCAGCCAGCCCTGTCAGCATCTACTTTAGCGCTGCTGTGGAGAAAAGTACCCTGCAGCAGTACTTGTATTTACTTGTATTTACAAGTACTGTGCTGCTGCAGAGTAAATTAGTTTACTTCAGCTTATTAGGGGTGCATGTATAGATGTGCAACATTTAGTGTGCAGCTAATTGGTCTACTGCACAATAAAGATTTTGTGCCCAGGATGAAATAACTCCTGCTCTTTAGATTCATGTTCTAGCTTTTTCAATAGCTTCCCAGGATAGACAAACCTTAAGCAACTTTCAAACGCACGTACTTTTATGAAAATTGATGGCACGTGTTCAAAAATTATAATCTAGTACTCCCTTATTTTTAAGATATACCTAATCTGAATTGAAGATAAGTTATTTCTTTTCTTTCTAGTGTATTTTTCTTTAAATGTGAGATGTTCTAAATATGTTTTAAATGCCATATGAATTATGAAGGTCTGTGTGTGTTCGGAGCAATAGATCTTAAAGGCATTCATTAGACTTCTACATAGAAATATATCACATTTCATAAAATAGTTAGGAACCTAAACCTATTTGTCACTTCTACAATTCTAAAAGTTGGTTTCTAGTACCATTATGAACAGCTCAGGAAGAGGGTATACTTTGAAGTATAACTATGATTGATTAGACTAAAGAAATTCCAGTGCTTCGTTGTGTACCACTTTAATCTTTTGAAAAGTGAATGAACAGCAGATGGCCTAATAAAGACACTCTGTATGTTTGCCCAGTATGGATTTGCTCTGAAGGAATTGGTTCAACACTTTAGAGTACATATATTTGGAATACATCTGTCTTAGTCAAGACAGATGGTTAAAGGAAAGAGAAACTTCCAAACACTTGGAATTAGTCCAGTTTGGGCACTATTTTTTAATGAAATTTTAATAGAATATGACTATCGTTCTGTGAGCTTTCTCAAAAGAATACAGCTGCTAGTAGTGTAGACTAATAAGGTAGATTGCTACTGTGTTGGGTTGTTTATGCGTGTGTTTAAAATGCAAATATTGCCACCAATCCTCTAATTAGTGTGATGATAAATAAGTGAATTCATTTTCCAGGACTGTCAGTCTAGAAGTTTTCACCACTGCTAAATTTACTCTAAAAACTCAAGCATAAAGAAAACATATACTGCAAAATCAAATGCCTAATGAAACTTGTGGATATGAAGCTTTGAAGTAGATATTTTTCAATGTAATATACAGACTTAGATTACACACTTTATTTTAAGTGCAGTTGTTAATACACTAAAGTTTCAGTTAGTAAAAGCTTCATGGCTTATAGATCAAAGATTGTGAATTATATGCACCTAAAATGTATGCAGAAATGTATATAAAATCTTTAAAAGTGCTGCATGCTAAACCTAGGTGAAAATGTTCCATACAACATGGACTACTTAAGGGCCTGCTGCATGTTTTCTGTTCATGTATTAAAATGTAGTCATTTAGGGCACCTATACACCTGCATCAAGGCTGCTCTGATGTGCTATAATTACAGTGTCGTAATTACTGCACTCCAGCAGACTCCAGCATCATGCGTATCAGCGGCCCCGTGCTGAAAAACAGCAGCGGGGATTCTTTAACTAAATCTTGTTGAATGAGCTTTAGTTAAAGTGCCCCTGCTGCCATTTTTCAGCATGGGGACACTGATACATGTGAGGCTGGAGTCTGCTGGAGTGCAGTAATTACCATGCTGGAATCTGTTGAAGCATGGTAATTTCAGATGAGTTTTAGTCAGAGCACCCTCAGAGCAGTGTTCAGCACAGGAACACTGATACACATGATGCTCCAGGCACTTTAATTAAAGTGTCCCCCCCCGCCCCTCCCAGATCACATGTATAAACACCTTTAAACGTTGAAAGATTATCCCTTTTTAGCTAAATATTCTATTAATGAATGTAAAAAAACCTAGTATGTATTATCTTTGCAATTTGTTTTGTATGTTAAATTTCTTTTGGTTTAAAAGTGTTGTACTTTTGTTTTTTGTTTTACAGTAATAACGAGTAGTGGCTACAGCCCAAGATCAGCACATCAGTACTCACCGCAGATATATCCCTCAAAGTTAGTGGCTACACCTTTATTAGCTTTTCTTACTGAATGACCAAGACTTTAGGCAATTCTGTTGTTAGAGTTGTAGATCTTAATGCTTAATCTGTTGATCAGTATCTACTTTGAAAATAACTTAAGGGTTGACGCTGCTCTCCATTAGTATAATTTCGCTATATTTTTTTCTTGTCAAGATATACATTTTTGCAGTGTACAGGGTACAGGTACTGCTTAGTACAAACTGTTGTTGCACAATATATACAATTGATTACATTTATAGAACATAAGGGCAAGACTGAGCCCTAGTGGTCAGGTTCTCAGATGTAGGCAGCTGAACGTGTTAACAGTATGTTCAGACATATGGAAATGGGCACTTAGGTGTGCTTAAAAATACACAGGCACAATCACATGTGCAAAAGGAACACTTGATTGCATGGTATTATAAGCTTAAACAAATATATCCCTATACTGGTACAGCCAAATATTCCTAAGCAATGAAAAAGCATGCATCTGTTGCTCCAAAATCACAAGATTGGCTTAAGAAATCAAAAGATTTTTAAAAGAATAGATTTTTGGTTCTTTGTATTTGCCTTCTATTTTTTTTTAAATCTTAGGCATCATATTCTCTAGCTTTTTTATTATGATTATTTTGCAGTCACAAGGGCTAGAAAGTTGACTTTTTATTTGATTATACATGAATGCTGACATTCTCATTTAATTACATAACTCCAAGAGCAAAAAGTTGTTAAAAAACATGAAGACTTTAGATAAAATTGCTAGGGATGGCACAGGGGTAATGCATACATGTGGCATTGCTAGTTTTGTGCACACATGTGTATTACAGCAGTATGCACTTTTTCCTGCATAGATGACAGTGCTAATTAACTTGAAAAAATTGGTTTATGCTTCTACAATGCAAATCTTGAAACTTTAGCAAGTTGTGCCTTCTAAAGTTACTTTGTTTTGGTAAGTTTGCATTCATGTCATAATATAACATATTTAAGAATATAAATAAGTCTCTGAATTAAATGTGGTCTTTCTTATGTCTCTGATAATGGGATTTGGCCTTCAGTATATCAGATTCTTGGCCAAATATATTACAAGGTCTAGCTGAATTTTTAATTTGCTATAATAATTTATTGGCATCTAAATTAATGTGTAATCTTTTTCTGATAGCAATTGCTGCCAACTGTACTGAACTAACTAGAAAAACAAAAGCAAAATAAATTAGCATCTAATGCTTAATCGTGGCTTTTAATGGCCAAATTTCAGTTTGGTTAATTCTGCAGTGTGTTTATTCAACTTTTGGTCCATAAAATGTTGTTTGACTTATTAAAGAATCCAAGACAAATGTTTCACTGTATGTTTTTCAACTCTGGAGGGCAACATTTCAAACTTGATTTTATTCATTCTCCACATAAAATTTTAGTACTTATAAACAAATGATCACATTTATTTCCATTCTGTTTTGTTTAGCGTATATTTTCCAAATTGTGAAAGCCCACCTGAATAGTAAAGTATCACTAGAGACATTTTTAATGCTACTTAATATGGACATGATCCATCTCCCATTGAAGTCAAAAGACCAGATTATCAGTTGCAGTTGAGCACACGTGGTTTGCAAATAGCACATAGACATGGTAAAAGTGTCTATAAACTTAAAGTTGACCTTTGAACTCCACTTTCCTGCTATTGCTGGTATCCCCAAAGCCAGATCCCCTATATTCGGTTCGAAGAGCCTGAGAGCTCTTCAGAGTTACATCTGCTGCTAAGGGTTCAACACTAGATAGAGTTATGGGATGGTCCACTTGTAGCTCCATACTGTAATCTTAAGGTTAGATTGTACTGGTGAAACAGCACAAAAAATCCACTCTGTGCCAGAGAATAGAAACCATAGAGTCTTCCATTTACTTTAGTGGGGGATGGACTGGGTTTCCACAAGAGTAGTTTTTGGCAAAATAAACTGTTTTTTGACTTCTTGAAGCCTTTTTTATTTTGATTGCTTGAATCAAAATGCCAAGTATTTGTTGCCACAGTAATGCTATTTTTCCTGGTATTTAGGCCCTATCCACACATTCTTTCTACACCAGCAGCTCAAACTATGTCAGCCTATGCTGGACAGACCCAGTATTCAGGAATGCAACAGCCAGCGGTCTATACAGCCTACTCACAGACAGGACAGCCTTACAGTTTACCTACTTACGGTATTTGACTTTTTGCTCTTATTCCTCCGTAGTTAGCACTAACATCAATTGCCAATTTGATTTTTTTTTTTTTAACTTTTCTCCCCATCTGTAAGAAAATATTTTAAAGAATCAGTTGAAAATTAATTTCTTACGCAGATTTGGGTGTAATGTTACCAGGCATCAAGACGGAAAGCGGGCTTTCACAAACACAGTCACCACTGCAGAGTGGGTGCCTCAGTTACAGTCCAGGATTTTCCACCCCGCAACCAGGCCAAACACCATATTCTTATCAAATGCCAGGTCAGTAACCATCGCCATCATGTTTTTCATTTCAATGGGACTGTTCATGGAGTGAGGTGCAATTCAGTATGACTAAGAATATCTGAAATAGGTCTTTTAGGTACAGGAATGTTTTGGCCCCAAAAAATATAGATCTCTGCCTAGTGGGATTTTTAGAAGCACCAGAATAGGTTAGGTACCTAAATCCCATGGAGTTCAATAACAATTAGACACCTCATTTACTCACATACTTTTGAAAATCCCACTAAACATATATGTGCATCCTTAAGCACCTAAATAATGTTAGAAATTTTACTTTTTATATTTGCTTAATCAAAAAAAAATTCTTATAAGGTGTCTGAATGGTAGACTAACAAATGAAGTCACACAATATCAGTCCTCATACAGATTTGAGCAACAGATTTGGAAATCCACGATGACAACATCTCAATCCAATACCTTCAACAGTGAAATGCTTGCTGTTGGAGTCAAGAGAACCTGCCTTTGATTCCATCAACAAAAGGATTTCACCCTCAGTTTACATTTGTTAATTAAAAAGAGATGAAAAAAGAAAAGCAGCAGCAATTTATAGGAAGTACTAGCAGGCTCCCTACCAAAATGGGAGATATTATTATTATTTTTATAAAAATTATTATTATAAATTTACCTTTTTCTTTTTTCTGTGTTATACATTTATGAATATTCTGCCATTTGATACTTGTTTTCTTTGGGCTTCTACTAAATGATTGTTATTTTTTTCTTAATGTATCATTATTGTATTTATTTTTCACTCTTTTGTTTTACCATGCACAGTTTTATTTGGATATTTTTATCTTTGTTATTTTTTAGCTTCCAATGTATTTTTATCTTCATATAATATAAAGTAAAATAATATAAAGTATTCCTTAATTGCAGCATGGGTTATCCAGAATATGAGGATAAGCATGGATTGTGCTCTATGATCTGTTAAAATACCTGTATCATTAAAATCTTTAAGCAAAAAATTTATTTTGGCTGAGACTTTATGGTTGCAGGAGAACACAAACTCAGCTACATGAATGAAGTGCAAGAAGGGAGTGATAAAAATAAATTTGTGTAGGAATGTCTGAGATATTGTAGCAAATGTGAAAAGTTTCTTTTTTGATCAGCAAAATCAAGCTTTTTTATACAATATGAAAAGGAAAAAATAAATATAGCATGTGTTTTAGTTCTGTTAAATATTACAACATTTTATATTCTAAAATGAGATTCTGAGGTCTTTGTGCTTCTGATTTGTCTGTGGTTTAACGTGAAATATGTTATTTAGACTGTTGTTACCATCCACAAATAAATAACTTCTTCTAATGAATTTTGTTTTTAAACTTTAGGTTCTAGCTTTACACCATCATCTACTATTTATGCAAACAATTCAGTCTCAAATTCTACAAACTTCAGTAGTTCACAACAGGTATGAATATAAATATTTTTATGTGAAATACAAAATAATCATATTTTAAAGAAATCGGATACTTGCATAATAACTATAAATTTGACCTATTAACATTGAAATAAAACTATTATGGATGCACATTTGGTATGGACAATTGTAAAAATCCCAGTTTCCCATTTTTTTTGGACATTTGGTCTTTTCCCATTTGTTTGGGCACTTAAATATGTTTTAAAATCTGGCTGTTAATTTTAATAGATGATTCTTAAAAAGAAATCAACAGTATTCTTGATTAAGAAAATTAAACTTTGTATGAAATCACATGATTGCACACACACAAACATAAAAGAGGGCTCACTGATTGTTTCAGTTTATTAATTTCCTTTACTATTCCAGGAGTATCCATCTTACACCACTTTTGGCCAAAACCAATATGCACAGTATTATTCAGCATCAACCTATGGAGCATATATGACCTCAAACAATACCGCTGATGGCACTTCTTCATCATCATCCACCTATCAGTTGCAGGAGGCTCTCCCTGGCCTGACTAGTCAACCAGGTACAGACCTACATTCAGGTGAAACATTTTTAGTATTCTATCCAATCTGTTTAGAGGTGTAAAGAGTAAAAATTAATAATCCAACATAGAAAAAATTTAACTGATTTGAAATAATCAGAGATATTTATATTTTATGAAAAAAGTTAAGAAGGTATTTTAAAAGGAAAAGAAGAATCTTGTATATCTAGGTTAGATGTTATTTTGGCAAACTGATTGATACATCGATGTTGTGAGGAGCAAAGAGCAAAGCTATTAAATCATGGAGAGATCTTTGCTTACGCAGAACTACTGTGTTAGGGCAAGTAAGGCAACCCCAGCCCAACTCTCAACAAAGACTTAATATCAGAATATGGTGAGATCTCACATTACCGAGATCGGAGTACTGGAGTATATTTTCTAGTCTCTTGTATTAAATGTTATAATAAATTATTAAAACCAAGCCAAATATTTGTTTATTTAGCCCCCAATCTAGAAAGCCACTGTGAAGCCCCTAGCTATAACATATATCTTACCTTCTAATTCTCAAAATTTAATAATTTACAGTACAGCCCTCTGATACTAGTATAAATAAGTCTGTAAAATTATTTTAAAATAGTCAGAATTTCAATAAGAAGCTCTCAGAGGTTAGGAAAAGGCAGTTCCCTTTGCCAAGCCAACTGTGCCCCCTTGTGCCTCTGCTTTACAGTACAGTATTTTATTACTTTGTCACATACAGTTTCTACGAGACCTCACCTCATCCAGTGCATGAAATTAGCATTCTTCTGTGAGTGAGGCAGTGTTCAGTTTTTCTTTTTATCCTAATCATTTAGCTTGTAGCCCCATGGCTGTATACCTTCCAAATACTTCTGTTAATAAGGATTTCTTTTCCTTTTGGATAGTGTGGTGTCCATTACATTAGTTGCCTTGTAAAGATTAATGATTTTATCTTTGCAACATCCCTGTGAAGTCAAGTAGTAGTACCTTCATCTTATATGTGGGACAGAGATAAAGACAGATTAAGTGGTTTACCCTTAAGCCACATAAGTCTGTAGGAGACAAAAAAGAGCCTGACAAGTTCTAGTCCAGAAGCTCAGGAACATTGTTTCTCTTCTAGGGGATTTTGTTTCATTCATGATAAACAATGCAGTATCTGTAATGAGTCTTTGTTCCATAATCTATGGAAAGCTGTGGAAAGATTAACTGATTTCAGTGAGTTTTCAAGCAAACTGGGTGCATCTACATGAGACGCTGACTGTGCAATAGCTCATTACTACTGCGTAGTAGTCTTGAATGGCAGGTATCATGATGTGACACTAATGCGCAGTAATAACAAGCTACTGCACAATCAGCATCACCTAAAAGCCGTTCAGCAATGCTACGGTGCAGTAACTCTGGTTACTGTGCAGTCATCTGATACTTGTTTATACAAGTACTAAATGACTACGCAGTAACAACTGCGCAGTCAGGGTCTCATGTAGATGCAGCCTCTGTGAAAGAGAAATAAGTGCATTGGACCCAAACCTCTCTTTATTCTCTTTGCAGTAAGTGGACTGAATGAAATACGAGTACTGTAAAAATATAATAATGAATACGCTCACAAAGGAGTTACAATTATATACAAATTATGGACAGCACTGGTAATACTTTTTATAATTGAGATTCCCCATGCTTCCCATTACAAAAACTGTATGTGTGGAAGTGGGTATTTTTTCTTTCTCTTGGACCTTGAAAATAGTTGAACAGCTTTGACTAAAGCTTAAGTAATGTTAACCACTGGATTCAGCAAAAAAATCTGACAGAATTTAAGACAGAAAGTAAAATGTCAATAAGTTATACTCGGGTAAAATTGGAATACTTGTGGAAAATTGACTGTACTCATTGTTCCACATTATAGCTTAAAATATTTTACTGTATGTTGAAAACTGTAATGAATATTATTTAAATGATGTTAGACTGTCTATGTTCCAATGTATGTTTCCATAACCTTTTGAACTTCCTGAGGGAACTTGACAGTATTTTTTTCAGTTGGTAGGTTTGCACTTTATCTCATCCTATTGCTGAAATTATTAGAAGTGATCTATTGGTATAGTGCATTTACAAGCTCTCTTGCTGTAGTGCTTTATAAACTGAATACGTGAGGATCTTTATATGACCTAAACAAAATGATAAAAAGCATGTATGCAAGGAACAGTAAGAAGGATGTATATGTTTTAAATGTTTTTTTAAAATGTATAAATACATGAACGTGTCTTTTAAGTACCCTGTGCATCTGGACTTGTAAATCTGCTCACACCCCCCCAATTCTGTGAAGTGTTGAACTGATCATGCGACACTGTGTGCACAGTGCAACACCCACTTTACAAATACACTGCATGCCTGTGTCCTTGTGTGTCACTTTAAAAATATATTTGCTTAAGTAAAGTGCAACGTTTTGAATGTTTAGCCCTTAGTTTGGAACATGGTGAACACTTCTGATATAGTAGGTCACATCTGAACATTGCAGCCTAGATCATGTTCTACTTGCTATCCAAACAGAGCCTCATTGGCTGGTGAACCATGGGCTAGCCATTTAAAGTCTGAGAAAGAGGGCAATCAGGTGCTTCCCTCTTCATTCCTCCCTGGTATGCAAATTGTGTGCCTGATGATATTCCAAATAGCTAGCAGGGTCTCCTTTCATTAACCTGGGGTAAGAGTACTTTTTCTTTACTGAAGGCAGAAAATCCTTTAACACATACAAATAATCATGACACATAGGCCAACAGTCAAATCTCAATTTTAATTGTATTTATTAAATCAAGAAAGAAGAGAACCAGCTAAAAACTTTTCTCTTCCTGCTAGCTGTACAAACTATAAGAAGCTGCAGTCAGAAAATGACTTGCAGTGTTAAAGAATGCCTAGTTATGTTCTTGCATGCTGTTAGTCAGATCTCAAGTCGTTTTCTTTCTCAGAGCTAAAAGCACTCCTTGTTCTTCTTGTACCTGTCTGTGTGTTATCGGAGGGCTAGATCTGAAACTACAATCTAAAGCTACCTAATGTAGGAAACATCTGAAACTCACTGAGTCTTCTCCAGCCTGAAATTTCCTTAGGTGACTGCGGTTCAGTTCTGGACAAGCCCAGAATTGCTTGAACTGAGCAACTTATGCCTAGCTCATGCCTAAGTCCTACTGGGATAGAAAAACTAGACAAAGAGGCATCTAAGCTGCTTAAGGGGTCTAATTCAGAAGGTGTGCACCAACATGATTGGTTCCCTCAAAAAACAGAAGTTTGCTGTTGAGTCCGGGGGGGTGGGGAATCCAGCTGCTGGCTGTGAGCCTGCAGCTGGTCTCCCCTAGCAATGCTCCTCTTCCCCTTGCCCCCCAGTCCAACCACTGTTTTCAGAATGAGAGGATGGAAAAGGAGTGGAGAGAGTTCATTCTTGGGGTTTTCCATTTGACATTGGAGGGTCATGTGGTGGGAGAGGGGGGCGGGGAGGCTCCAGTCCACCCACCCCACCTTCCAGTGCCAGGTAGAAAAACCCCAAACCGAACTTCCTTCTCTCCCTTTCCCCCTCTCATTCTGAAAACAACACTGAGGCTGGGAGGAGGCACAGGCACAAGTTACTGAGGATGTTTTGTTCTGGAACGTCTTCATCTCAACCCTGGGATTGGGCCCTTTTAAAGCTTTCTGCAGCAGGACACTTCTGTTTAGTCATGGCAGTAGAGCACTTTCGAGGCCAGATAGGGTGAAAATTGTCACTTCTGTCTATGCCTTAAGTTCCTTATGTGTAGTTTCCATGGCATCTCAGGTATCAGTCAGTCTTGTAACCATCTTGCTTCAGAGCCCTTCTCCCTGCTGTCAGCAGGGCCAGACTTCCTGTTCTGGCTCAGGCTATGGGTTTTTATGCCTCCTAAGCCCTGCTCCTTCTGATCAGGACTCCCCAGCCACCCACAAGGGTTTCCAATTAGGGCCAGATGTCTAGCTTGCAGGGCAGCTTACAACTGCTACTCTTCCTGCCTTAGCAGAGCTCTTCCCTACTGTTCTGTTGTTCTGCTAGCCCTGCAACAAGCACGCTTAGTCTATGGCTCCCTGGCTCTCCACTCAAGTGCCAGAGCCCTCTGGCTTCCTGTTACACCAGGACTCATATTCCCAAGAAAGGGCTACAACTCTTGGTATTACAGGCATTGCCCCTCTACCCCTCTCTTGCTTGCTCCCAAGGCTCCAGAACCCACTTTACTTTAAAGATGACTGATTACAAAACAGAAATAATCCTGGCACTGCAACTAAAGACTCTTCCCCTCCCCAAGGGAGTGTTATACTCACTGAGCTAGAGTCAGGCTACTTTTTGCTGAAACCCTTTTGGACCAGTAATTCATGCACTTTTGGCTGCCCAATGGCCAACCTTCCACAAGGAGTATGGAGAGTGCAACCTTTTCTATAGTTTGGTAGTCAGGGAACTTGGCTACAAAGTGGAAGAAATGGAAATCTCTTTAGGCTGAGGAGGGTCTAAGACCAGATCTCCCTCTTTCTGAATTAGTTATCTAGCCACCAGACTTGTGGAGAAAATGTCAGTATTATACTGTACCTTAGGACTGGGCATTTTGAATTGCAAAGTGCAATGGATTGCAAGTGAACAGAGGCACCTAATGCTCAGCCTAAATGAGGACCGCAAGTGCAGAGCTGGGAGGGGACCGGGGGGGTGGGGGGCAAGCTCTCCAGTCTGTTCCCCCCACAGTTCCATGCTTGTGGATCTGGGCAGGGAACCCACCCCCCCAGCACCAGTTCCATGACCACAGGGCAGTGCTCTTAGGTTCCAGACTACTGCACCAGGCAGCATAGTTTGGGGAGGAAATGAGCAGCCAACAGTGGTGAAAGAACAGGTTAGGGATTATTTAAAAAAGCTGGACATATACAAGTCCATGACACCATACAGGATGCACACCTGAGGGTGCTGCTGATGAGATTGCAGAGCCACTAGCCATCATCTTTGAAAACTCATGATGATCAGGAGAGGCTTTTGATATGGTCTCCCACAACTTTCTTGCAAGCAAGCTAAGGAAGTATGGGCTGGATGAATGGACTGTAGGGTGGATAGAAAACTGGCTGTAGCATCAGGCTTAGAGAGTAGTAATCAATGGCTCAATCTCTAGTTGGCAGCCAGTATCAAACGGAGTGCCCCAGGGGTCGGTTCTGGGGCCAGTTTTGTTCAGTGTCTTCATCAACAACCTGGAAGATGGCATTGAGTAAAACCTCAGCAAATTTGAAGATGACACCAAGCTGGGGGGAGTAGAGGATATGCTGGAGGATAGGGTTAGGATTCAGAGTGACCTAGACAAATGGGAGGATTGAACCAAAAGGAATCTCATGAAGTTCAGCAAGGACAAGTGCAAAAATCCTTCACTTAGGGCACAAGAATCCCCTGCATCAGTACTGGTTGGGCAGCAGCTCTGTAGAAAAGGACCTAGGGGTTACAGTGGACAATAAGCTAAATATGAGCCAACAGTGTGCCTTTGTTGCAAAGAAGGCTAATGGCATACCGGGCTGCATTGGTAGAAGTGTTACCAGCAAGGTAAGGAAAGTGATTATTCCCTTCTATTCAGCACTGGTGAGGCCATATCTAGAGTACTGTGTTCAGTTTTCGGCCCCCCCTAAGGAAAGAATATGGACAAATTAGACAGCATCCAGCAGACAGCAACAAAAATGGTGAGGGGGAAGAGGAAAGAGTGTGGGAACTGGGCTTATTTAGTCTGGAGAAGAGGAGGCTGAGAGAGGATTTAATAGCAGCCTTCAACTACCTGAGACTCTTCAGCCTGGAGAAAAGAAGGCTCAGGGGGTGGGACTTAGTGGCAGCATATAAGTATATAAGGAGGGTGGCACCCGGAGCTGGGAGAACACTTGTTCACCAGGGCTGCCCAAGGGATAACAAGGACTAATGACCACAACCGTCTGTAAGGCCTATTTATTCTGGACATAAGGAAAAAATTCTTTACAATCCGAGTGTCCAGGGTCTGGAACAGACTCCCCCAGAAGTGGTGCAAGCACCTACTCCGGATTCATTCAGAAGACATTTGGATGTTTATCTTGCTGGGATCATTTGACCCCTGGAGGCTTCCTGCCTACAGCAGGGGAGCTGGACTCAATGATCTTGCAAGGTCCCTTCCAGCCCCTAATGGCTATGAAATCTACCTGAAGAGGGGTTTGAATGAGGATGTAGCTAATCTGTTCTCGGTAGTGACAGCTGACAGAACAAGGAACAATGCTGTCAAGTTGCAGCAAGGGAAGTTTAGGTTAGATATTAGAAAAAAACATTCTCACTAGGAGGGTACTAAAACACTGGAACAGGTTATCCAGAGAGGTGGTGGAATCTCCATCCTTGGAGACTTTTAAAACCTGGCTAGACAAAGCTGTGGCTGTGATGATCTAATTAGGGATGATCCTACTTTGAGCAGGGGGTTGGACTAGATGACCTCCTGAGGTCCCTTCCAACCCTCATTTTGTATGATTCTATGATAACGGTCTCCCAGCCCCCCGTTATCCAATCATGACAGTGGAGGGGGAGGGGGGCTGGGAGATAAGAAGCTCCCAGCCCCCGCTCTCTGATCATGATCTGGGAGCAGGGGGCATGGAGCTCCTTTTTGCCAAGGCAGAAGGGGGACCTAGTTCTCACCCAGAGGCAAGGAGTTATCTCCCACCCCCTGGTGGACAGCTGACCAGAAGAAGATTTTGCTCCCAGTCAGGCTTCTTAACAAGTGCTACGACACCATTATTTGCCCAGTAAATTTGCTACTTGCTTTTGCAAGTAGGGAGGTTTACTGTGAAGTAAGCATGTGCACGTGTAGACACACATGCTTACTTTGCAGTACACTATGATAATGCTAAGTTAAGCATCTCATGTAGACCTACCCATTTACTAGGATTGTCTGATTTCTTCATTCTGTGGAAGTCTGTTTATACAGAAAGTGGCATTGTAGTAATCATCCTGAGGAGAAGAACATATTGTAAATGGTAGTTTATTGTATTCAGTCACTGCTTTCATCACAGCTGGTACTCAGAGGGATCAGAAACCTGATAACAATGCCTGTTGACCTAATGCTGTTACACATATGTAAAATGGAATGTAAATTAGAACTTAACCATGGTCTATGAGCATCTTAACTCCAGACTAAGTCACTTACTGTATTTTATGTTATTCAGAAATTGATGTCACATTTGCTTGAGGATGTTCCCAATAATGTCTCTGCAGTATGCAACCTGAAGAGAGGGTGGCAGCATAGGGTACTCAGCAGAGAGTCTAGCAGCTACTGAAGTTTGGACGAGGATGCTAGGGCACCTTAGCTCAAACTTAGCAGTGGTACAGTGTTTCTGGTTGCTCCTTTTCCTAAAAGAGGAGAGAGCACACTGACATCTGTTGCTGATAGAGCTGGGACAGAGGTACTGGAGCCTGCCTTTGTACAGAGAGGAATTTACATGGGTCAGTCTTCATCAGCTTTCCCTTTGGACCTTCCTAGCTTTCCTTTATCAGCTTTCCCTGAGGATGCTGCCCTGTTCAGAAGCAGCACAGATTTGGACATGTACTGGATTTGTGCATGAGTTTAAACATTTCTCCAGAACACAGATAGTGTAAAGGGCCCTTCTTTGTGACCATTGCGCTCTTACTCCATTTCCTTTTGTCAGATCTGTTATGAGGCTTTGCTTCCATGGAAGCTCTACTGCTAGGGCTGCAGCAGTTTATGTTTATCATCTGTAATAATGGGCCGTACCATGTTCGTACATAACTCTTACCTGTTGCTTTACTGCATACCCATTGCTGGGAGTCTCCAGATTTCTACTAGCGCTGTAATGCAGCACTATCCCAAATAAGTATTATATTTTTTTTCAGTTTTTTAATTCAAGTTGTAAAACTGTTAAATCAGTGTTCTACCATGCTGAAGCCATTTAAGGATAAGAAATTACAGCATTTCTCCTTTACTGTGAATGAGCTTGCTGTTTGTAAAAACCAAATCAAGCAATTAAGCCTACAGTTGTTCAAAAAGCCATGCATTACTGACTTTTGCAGTTCTAAAATAGACGCATACCTTGCATTCAAGTAAGAGACAGCTGTTCATTCTGAATTAGAGATTAGCTTAATGAAATAAAGTTGGCTCTAAATATATAGAACTTATGAGGTACAGTGATTAGTTACAGTACCCATTAATGGATAATTGTGCGATCAGGCACAGTGTTGCTCCATAAAGGATCATAAAGTGACTGGTAATGATTAATGGAAAATGGAAATGGTATGAAATATACATTTACTTCAGCTATTGGGTGCTTTTAGGAAAAGATTTAACAACTGTGTTTTATTTAAAAGCTTGGAAGATGAAAGTAAATACAGTTGTTGGGAACAGATGTTTTCATTCATTAGAAATGAGTCTTGATATTGTAAAACATTAAATATTTCCTAAATATATAAAATTTTCTAATGTGCTAAAAATAATTAAGACTTTCAGACTCAAGAACTCAGGATTTTCTTTTAGTCTTAGGTTTATTCTACTGTGTTGGAAGAGATAGGAAATTACATTTCCCTGAATAAAAGTTCCTTCCTACAAGCCTTGGAAGGATGATGGCAGCATAGTTAAGGTATCTTGTTACAGTTTCAGAGGGCTGACTAGTTTCATACCACAACCCCTCCCAGTTGAACCAGGTGTAAATTGGTATCTGGTCATTTGGACTGTGGACTCACAAGATGACAATATGTTGCTAGTCTGGTGTGTCACTGGCTACAGAAAGAGGTGAATGTTAACTATAATGGCCTACTAAGTTTGGGTAGACTTTAACTTAAAAAACATATTCAGAACTCCTGTTGAACTCCATGTACATTTTGATTGTGCATGGAATCTTGTTTTGAGCTGTCATTTTTATTTTACCAAAAAAATAATATCCTACGGGTGCTAATCGCTTGTTTTAGAAGTCTGTGGCCCTATTTTCAAAACTGGCTTGCAGTTAAAAGCCTAAACCTCTTTGAAAGTTGGGCTGTAGACATAAGTGCCTAGCCTTGGGTCTAACAAACCATGGGGTTGAAGTGCAGACTGCAGTGTATTGTTGAGATACCTAAGCTTGTTCAGGTACTGAAGGAAGTCTAGCCATGACAATACAGAGCTCAGCCCAGGCTTATTTACCCTCTTCCAGGCTGACATGACTAAACAACTTTTGGTACACAAGTAGATCAGGCATCTGCATAACACTGAAAAGTGCAGTGTGGACATGTTACTAAGGCTCCTGAGTCACAAAGGATGTGGACATACAAACAGCTTGCCATGGATCAGAGTTTTCAGTATCAGGTGCTCTGTCATAGCTGCCCATGTGCACACTTTTGCACCATGGTAAGTGGAACCTAAACCACAAAATCTTATCCCTGTTTCATTTATGACCAAGCTACTATGATTTAGTTTCTGCCTACCACAAAGTAAAAGTACACACAGGCAGCTGTTACAAACAGCTGATAGGAGAAGTGCCAGTTCCAAAATCGGAAGCAGCATAGCTGTATTGGTGTGGCACTTTGCTGAGACTAATCACTTCTGCTGGAAAGCAGGGCTTATTATACCAGATGTAGCACCACAGGAACATGGTTTTCTTGCTTCTGGTTCTGGGGCTAATGTGCCCAGAGGTAGCTCAAGTATCCATGCCCCCTGCTGTCTTGCACTGTGTCAACCAGGAGGACCCACCTCACCCTATCCCCCACCCCACATACCAGATCCAGACCATGGGGCTTTTCACAGTCCGTGTCTGGACATGGCAGCAGGGCAACTGGCAATGGAGTGAGCAGCAGCAGCAGAAGCTAATACAGCTGTTGCTTGCCACTGCCACTGATCTATGCAGATAATAACTTTGATTTAGAGGGGCTAACAAAAACCTGGTAGGACCCTACCCAGGACTAGGCAGTACACATTGAGGGCTACAGGTTGTACAGAAGGGACAGAGTAGGGAGGAAAAGGGTCAGTGTTGCTCTCTATGTAAAGGAACATTATACATCTACCCTAATCAAAATGAGATCAGAGGAGATAGTTCAGGCATTGTGGGTTAGGATTCATGGAGGTCGAGGCGAAAGGGACTTGGTGGAGGGGGTCTGCTACAGACCACCACAACAAGAGGAAAAGCTAGACTTGGAATTCTTGAGGCATCTCTCAGAGGCCATACAGTCTAGGGATGTGGTTGTCATGGGGGACCTAAACTACCCTGACATCTGCTGGGAGGAGCAGTCAGCCAAATCCAACCATGCACGTAGGTTCTTAACCTGCATGCAGGAACTTCATGTAATGCAGGAGGTATATAGTTCCACTAAGCGAAATGCCTTACTGGACTTGGTGTTGGCTATGGGGGATGACCTAGTAAGGGAGCTGCAGATTTATGGTCACCTTGGGGACAGTGACCATCAATCGATTGAATTCACCATATGGTATAGGGTGGGTAAGATAACTAGTAGGGTGGAAGTGCTTGACTTAGGAAGGCTAAATTCAGTGTGCTTAGGAGTCTAGTCAATGATGCAATGCAGGATAAAAGTATTGGTAAGATGGGAGTCCAGGAAGGGTGGTCATGTCTAAAGGAAGTGATCCTTCAGGCGCAGAGAGAGACTATCCCAGTATGAGGGAAAAGGGGGAACGGAGCCAAAAAACTTCCGTGGCTAAAGAGGGAAATCCAAGGGAGCCTAAGGGCAAAAAAGAAGGCATATAGGTGGTGGAAGCACAGGGAAACTACTTGTATTGCACCTGCGGAGAGGCAGTTAGAAAAGTGAAAGCAACTACAGAGCTGAGACTGGCAACACAAATACAAGACAACAGTCTTTTTTTAGGTATTTAGGAAGTAAAAGGAAGGTTCAGGGCAGCACAGGACCCCTACGGAACAAGAAGGAGCAATTAGTGACAGACAGGGGGAACATGGCTGAGCTATTCAATGAGTTTTTTGCCTCGGTATTCCTGAACAGGGCTCAAGATAAGTCTCCTAACAGGTTCTTAGATGGGCATTAGGGGGACACCAGCCCACCAACTGTTGATGTTGACTTGGTGTAGAGTCACTTGGATGGACTGGATGTGTTCAAGTCAGCAGGCCCAGATGAGCTGTATCCAAGAGTACTGAAGGAATTGACCAGTGTCATAGCAAAACCTGGCACAGCTGTTTGAGCACTCGTGGCACTTGGGTAAGGTCCCAGAGGACTGGAAAAGGGCCAATCGAGTCCCTATATTCAAGAAGGGGAGGAAGAAGGATCCAAGTAATTATAGGCCAGTCAGTCTTACCTCCATCTTTTGAAAGATTTTTTAAAAAGATTATGAAGAATCATATTTGTGGGAGTCCAGTGGGAAAAATAATGCAGCAGGAAATCCAGAATGGAATCGTAGCAGGTAGATCATACCTGACCAATCTGGTTTTGTTTTATGACAGGGTCAAAAAATGCTTAGATGCAGGAGCAGAGGTGGATATCATTTTCTTGGATTTTAGCAAGGCCTTCAATACAGTATCTCATCCCATTATCATAAATAAATTAAGAGGCTGTGACATAGATGTTTACACTGTTCAGTGGGTGGCAAATTGGCTTAGCAGTCACACCCAGAGAGTGGTAGTAGACAGGTCAGTATTGACC
>NW_017729026.1:1318471-1328981 GCF_001723915.1 Gavialis gangeticus | reverse complement strand
AGTGGATATATGACAAATAGAACCAAGGAGGTGATACTTCCCCTCTATGCAGCATTAGTCAGACTGCAGATGGAGTACTGTGTCCAGTTTTGGGTGCCGTACTTCAAGAAGGATGTTGATAGACTCAAGAGGGTCCAGAGGACGGCCACTCATATGGTTAGGGGCTTACAGAACAAGCCCAATGAGGAGAGACTGAGCGACCTGGACCTCTTCAGCCTCTGCAAGAGAAGGCTGAGAGGTGATCTTGTGGCCACCTACAAATTCATTAGGGGGACACAGCAAAGGATCAGAGATGCTCTGTTCACCAGGGCACCTCTTGCAGTCACAAGGAACAATGGTCACAAACTGACGGCAGATTTAGGCTAGATATCAGGAAAAACTTCTTCATGGTAAGGGTGACCAAAATTTGGAATGGGCATCCAAGGCTGGTGGTGCTCTCCCCTACCTTGGAGGTCTTTAAGAGCAGTCTGGATAGGCATCTGGCTGGGGTCATCTGACCTCAGCACTCTTTCCTGCCTAGGCAGGGGTTTGGACTTGATGATCTGTTGAGGTCCTTTCCAACTCTAGCATCTATGAATCTGTGTGTCCAAAGGAACTCTTTGCTCTGGATTTAGCCAACACATCCTGCCACCACTTGCCCTGACCCTTAATTCCTTGCCCTTTTACCAGCCCCACAGAACATGGCTCCATGGGCCATAAGTTTGACACCACTGGTACGCACATGCCATTAGAGACTTTTGAAAATTCCCTGGAAGTTAGCTCCTAGCTTTATTTTCTTGTACATTTTTTGTGACCTTGCTTTTTTGATTGCTTTTCTGTCTGCTTTCAGAGAGGGCTTTGCCACTTATGAGTAATGCAGTCATCCCCAAATCATTCGATGTATATGAATAAATCTATATGAACAGTTCTTAGTGAAATGTGACCTTTCTATAGTGCTGCATAGGATGGTTTTAAAGGCCTACAGAAGCCTGTATTTCTGTATTAAATAGTTTGAGTAGTTAAACTAATTGCCAGATAAACCATTTACTTTCTATTAAAATTAATTGGTTTCCATTCCATAGAAATAGTATTTTTTTTTCACTTACAACAAGCTCATAGCTAAGGGAAATATATACATGTATAATAAAACAAGAAGCTAAATACAAAGACATGAATTACCAAATTATACTTTAAAGAAAGAGGTTGAAAATAACTTATCTTTTAGGGCTTTCTAAAGTTATAGCCATTATATTTCAATATTTATGATTGTTTTATATTGATTTTGCAGGTAAGAACCAAAATTTACAAAACACTTGTAGAATTTGGCTGATATTTTGCCAGGGTAGTATTAAAGCAAAAAGGCTAGATTTTGATGTAATGTTCTTTCCACCTTACATGGACAAAGGCATATATTGATATAGTTATGCTTTGTACAAAACTGGGTGTGTGAGTCAGATCACCACTGCAGTAAATTATTACAGACTGATAAATAGATACATGTATATTTTGCAAACTTATGCCTTGAATATAGAAGGAGTTTGCTAATTATTTCCTCTATATTGAAGGTTTCTTAAACCTTCAATATAGAGGGAATAATTGGAAATGAGTGTCAAAGGCTTTAGAGCTGAAATGTGGCATTATCCTGTATAGAATTTTAAGTAGTTTCATAACTTAAAAGATGATTTATAGTTCTTTTTTAGTCTCTTACATGACACAACAGTATTTTTTCCATCAAAGTTTGCTGCTGCAGTTTACTTAGCTTAACTGGCTTTGGTACGTGGTACACTAAGAGGAATAATTAACTAAATTATTTACTTAGTGACCATTAAAATGTAATTTTTACTAAATATTTGTAAATTCACTAAAAATGGTATTTATTATTTAGTCAAAAATCTAGTATTACTGACAGATCCAGAAAGTTAAGATGCATACATTTATTTAAGGACAAGCAAAAGAGTACAAGGGTGCAAGTTTATCTTTGCTGGGGGTATACAAATAATACAAAGTTAACTTCTTGTGGGTATCCAAATGCATTTTATCTTTGTCTCTCTTACTGGCCTTGAGTCAAGAAATGTTTCTGAATGCTAATATACATCCAGCCCAATTTAGCAAATATAGCACATTTGCATCCCATTGACTTTAGGAGCACTTAAATACATGCCTAAAGCTAGGTACTTTATGTATGCTTTTTCTGGATAGGAATGTGTCCCCAAATTAGAGCATTAGATTATAAACCGTTCCCTGCAGGGGCTATATTTGTGCCTTTTTCAGCACAAATCTTGTTGTCTGTCATAAGAGATTATAATAACAATAACCTTGTAAACTAGTCCATGAAAACTGAGAGAAGGAAAATTCTAAAATAAAGCTAACATTACAAAAAGAGCTTAAGTACAAACATTCACAGCTAAAAAACCTAAACTATGTTTAGTGTGTCTCTACTACCACCAGCTTCCTCCTTCTACATAGTCTATCACTGAATGGCACAGAATGTATAAGCTATATGCATTCTTCAGATTGAGCTTCCAATAAACATTTTTTGGTTAAATTTACATACCCAGGTTCTTCAGTGGATGGGCTGTGAAACTTGTAAATGAGACAAAGATTTTTTATCTGACAAGCTTAAAAGGTAGTTACGCTCATTTTCCCCATGATCCCTGCTTTCCAAAGGAACTGAGATTCAGGGCTAGCAATAGCTTAATAGGGACATCATTTTAAAAAAAACCCAAACAGCTCTTCCCACTAAAGGCTGTTGGATTTTGATATGCCTGGAAGCACCCCTGAAGCAGAAGGATGTGTATTTTCTCCCTCTGTTTTACTGCTTTCGTTGTTCAGGGGCTTCCTCTCAAATAATTTACTATACAACTAGTCATGGATGGGATATGGTTTATTTTAGTTTTGGGGAGATAAGTCTCCATAGGTACTAAGCATCACCCACCTCCTTCAGTATCTATTTTTCTCCTTTGTTTTCTAATATTTCCTTTCTTTGTTTCTAAGATTTTTGGTTCCGTACTCTCTTATAAGTACTGAAATTGTCATTACTTTGTATTTTGCCTCATTTGGCAGAGTAGCTCAGCTCACTATCTTTCAGTTTTAAATTTGAGGGCAAAATCCCTAAATCCCTTAATCACCTTCACTTCTTTCTTACAACACTTAAAAGTTAGGTGCTTGACCCCAAGAAGATGACTCAAAGCAACAGGATAATAGGTAGAACAGAATCTGGACCCTAATTTACCATTCTAGATCTGGGCCTTACTTGTCATATATTTTCCATGTCTTGACAATAGTGTTTTTTTAAGGCCAGAGTTGCTATCACAACTCATCACTTCTAGTGAGTCCAGTATTGTTAAAAATCCATGGGGGAGAGGATATGATTGAATCATTTGTATATACATAGTTCAACACAGTTACTCAGGTGGTTGGGTCCAGTGGTTAATATGCAAGGCTGGGATTTTAGGATATTTAGGTTCTGTTCTTTGCTGTGTCACAAATTCTCTGAATTTGACTTCGGGCAAGGTTGCTCAGGCCCAAATCCTAAGGTACCTAAACTCACTCCTAATTCCACCCTTCTCAAGTCTGAAGAAGTGTCAGTGGGTCACTTTTTAACATGTCTTCATCTTAACCATGACTTAGTTATAGGGAAAGGAGATGATAATGCCCTCTTTTGCCTTAAAAGAGATTCAGGGTCTCAAAGAGAGTGCCATTTGGGCACTCGTGAGATTAAAATTGGATTTAGGCCTTAATCTCTCTGGTTCTCAGTACCCCATGTATAAAATGGGTGTATTATTACTGACCTACTTCATAGCAGAGCTGTAAGGAAGAATACTATAAAATTATTAAGTATTTAGGTCTTGTGGTAATGAGAGACATAAAACAGATACATAGAAGTATGTACTGCAACCACCTTGGCTACTAAAATACCAATATTGACAGTATATGGAGGGGAAAGGAGGTTATTCAAATAAAATGAATTTTGCTAATATTTTAGACATTCATACAGAGTTTGGTAAATTATTTTTTTTCTTCCTTGATTGCATGTGGAGAATGAATTGAACTGGACTGTGCTAATATTTCAATTTGTAAATTAGGGCTCTCTGCAGTACTATGTCATCAGCCAGAGACTTTTTAGACATACAGGGCAAAGGAGTGAGATATGGTGCCCTGGAACACAGGTTTACACATGCCCTATTATTTCCTTCATATTTTGGCTGGCATATGGACAGCAGTAGGGTCAGAGGTCAAGTAGCGTGTATGACCTCTGTATGTTGTTCTATAGATTAAACTTAATATACCTTGGATTTCTATATTTTGGATCATATATACTGTTCTTTTTGCATATAAACTTTTAAATGTTCTTAGTTTGACCCATGTGACCTATTCTTTCTTTTGGCACACAATTTATCCAAAGTTATTTTATTCACAGTGACTTATATTATTCACTTGTGACCCTAATAAAATATTCTTAAAAAAAAGACAAAACGGGAAAAAGAAATGATGTCAGTCGAACTTGCAAGTTCTCTAATAGTGAACTATTTGGTTTGATCAGAAACTTTTTGGGCAGCTTTGTGTTTTGTTCTTGTGCATAAAAACCATTCATTTGGACCATAAAAATATCTCCCAAATGCTATAATAATAAACTGATGCCACCCAAACTGACATGCCCTTGACCCAGGCTTTGCAAAGTCAGTTGTCTTTGATTTTCAGTCAGTCCAAAGTGAAAATGCTTTGTGTTACCCCCAAAGTTTTCAGAAAGGTGAAAAAAGAAAACCCAGATATTTGAATGAGAATGATGCCTTTGTCTTTTTTTTTTCTTTCTTTTTTTCTTTTTTTTTTTGCCTGACTGGTACTTTTGGGCACTCAGTAATAATAATGAAATAATCACCAGTATGATTCCAACTCAGAAACTTGTTCCTTACCAAAAGAATCTGACCACAGATTTCACTACCTACATATGGCAATTAGGAACATGCTTATACCTACATATTACTTATGCATGAGTTCCAGCATCTCATAAACAATCATTCCTAGTACAGTTTAAAAGAAAGCCCCACAAATTAAATGCTATGAAAAGACACTCTAGATTAATTAGCCAGACACATTAGTAGATGTCTAGTGAAGCTGTACCCATGTTCACTCTAAAACATGGACATGAAATCATTGTTTAGATAGCCAAAAGGGAAGATATTTCTCATTTTATGTTTAGGGACCTGGCTAAATTACTCAATCCCAGAAATTTTTGGAGGTGTACCAAGGTACTGTACTGGGAAGGAAAAAGGATTTCTGGTCACCGGGAGATGTGACAGACATAGCCTTTAAGAGCAAGTTTCAAACAGTCCTCCCTAGGTAGTTTCTGTTCTTTCCACACTGCATTACCCTGATGATAGTTCTTACTATACCTTCACCTCTTGCCCAAGATAGGTAGATTCCCTCGGTAAACCAGAGTAAATTAGAAAGCTGATCTGATATCTGGGCTCTCATTCTCAGATAAGTATTTAAGGGATGTTCTCCTCTGTTTGGGGAAAACTGACAAATCTCCTGCTGATGAGTAAAGCTACTGAAATTGAACCTGTATAATAGCATGGGCTTCAACATCTATCTAACTGACTCCCAACATAGAAAATGAAATATTCTCACATTACCTTAAAGTATGATGTGCCCAGTAGTATAACATCCTAGAAATCCTTTTTTCTGGTGTCTCAGTATTGTGTGTACATATCTATATAATATAAGTTTGTAGAAGTGCATTTAAACCTACTTTCCCCTTCAGTCAAGGGAAATAAAATTTTTCTTTGGTCAAGTCAAAATGTGGTGGTAGTATCTGAAATTTCTAGCTGTGTAAGATTGAAACTGGAAACTACTCTTCTGCATTATGTGTTTATACAAGATTTGCATGTACCTTCTGCTTAAACTAGCAAATGTTGACAGATTTTTTAAAAGCTTTTACCTTATTTAAAAATTAAGCTGATTTTTCTGTTAACAATTGTATTTACAGGGGAGTTTGACACAGTACAGAGCCCCTCAACACCCATCAAAGATCTTGACGAGAGAACGTGTAGGAGTTCTGGGTCAAAGTCCCGGGGTAGAGGGCGGAAGAATAATCCATCACCCCCTCCAGACAGTGACTTGGAGGTAATGCCCTCTGGTAACTGATGAATGGTAATATGAAGGTTTCTTATGATGTAAAGTAATTTCTGCAAATTATGGATGTGGAAGCTATTTAAGGCTTTCAAAAACTGCCATGGACTCTATTTCCCATTAATTGAATAAAAACAATTTCTAGCAGCTCTTTTAAATGTATGCATTAATCTGTTGTACCTGCCTATGTTGAAAGCAGGCCATGTAAGATGATGTATCCTTGCTTGTTTAGTTCTAAAAATATACCCCTTTCAGTTGAATTCAGAAGAGAGCCACAAAGATTGGCTTATATTTTTTTTAAACTTTATAGTTGGAATTTCTTTTCTTGAAGAAAGCCTTTATTGTTCAAGTGTTTGGGCCCATATAATTACATTCTCTTTAACCACATTATTCCCTTTACAAAAAAGATGCAGTTATGATACAAGACTATATTTAGTCCTGATTTACCAAACACATAAGCACCAGCTTATCTTTGCTTGTATGAGCACTGTCATTGATTTTAGCAAGATTATATGCATCCGTATAGTTTGGTTCACAGGTATTTGTAAAATTTGGCCCTTAATGTGGAAAGATATCTGCCTAATGTATGAGAGCACAAGTGACCTCCTAGCAATGGAGTGAGTATAGGCTTGTTAGAAGTGCTCTAGCCTTATATGGAAGGAGAGAAAGAAGGCTTGCTCCATGCATGTAGGCGACATGCCAGCCCTGGCAGCAGAGGAATGGTCTCCACATGTGCTGTACTTCTTCCTGCCATTGTGATTCTGGTACATCATAGCACTGTTCCATCTCTTCTACACATTCAGTGAATATCTCTACATATCACCAAGAGCAAGCTCTTCTGTCAGTTAACTGTATGTGCCATCTCTCCTGGAGAGATGAGATCGAGGAAAGGTTTCTTTTTTTCATGTATATGTATAGGTATATATATGTGTGTGTATATATGTATGTATGTATGTATGTATAAATAGTTTTGAAAGGACTTCATTTTTTATACAGACATTAAACATAAACCAGTTTAAGTGATCAGAAACTGGTTTAAACCTGTAACAGAATAGACATTCAGTGCACATAAACCAATTTGAAAATGGATGAAACCAGTTTGAGATAAACCTGGTTGAATGTAGAATCAGACTTAACTGGTTTGACTTGAGTCAAACCAGTTTATGCAATGTCTGTCCCAGACCCCTTCCTGGTTTAAGTTAAACTAGAGTCTCCCAGCATTCTGGCATGCTTTCTGGGCTGGCCCTCCCCTTTGCTCCCTGCCTGGAGCTCTGGCAGAGAGTTGCAGGCACAGCGGCATCTGCCTGGATTCCCCTGCCCGTCCCCCCCTCACTGTTGGCTGGTCAAGCAGGGATTCCCCACTCCCTCTCAGCCACAGCACGAACTGTAGCCAGTACGTGGTATGCTACCTAATGCTGGGAGGTGTCTGTGTAAGGCACATAGGACAGTGTCCACTTAGGGCTTTTTGGAGCTAATCAACAGCTAGCTAGTAATGTTCCTTCCTTGGAAAAAGCTGTTTAAGAGCTTGAACTAATGAGAGTGGCTTTGTTTTCTGATGGGTTGCTAATGTTAATAACAGAGCTGATAAATGCTCTGTTATCAATGGGGGAAACCCCTCCCTAATCAGAGCATTCTGCCAGGGCCTGGCCATGCCCCCCCCCCTCAGCTCAGCACTATGTAAGGGAGGGTGGGCTGCTCTAGCACCCTAGCCTGAGCCACTACAGACATGTTCCTGCATTTCGCAAATGAAAAGGGAATGTTTATCCACCTCCAAATCAGGCATGGCTGGTAAACTCAGACACAGAAGTGGGGTGGGGGTTTGCAGCTGGCCAGGAGCAGAGTGGAGTTTGCAGGCAGCTGGCAAGGGGGGGTGTGGGTTGCAGCCAACCAGGCATTCTGGTCAGGAGTGGAGAGGCTGCAAACCCCACCCCATTCCTGACCAGCTGCAATGCCCCGCTCCTGTGTGCTGCTCCACCCACCCTACCAGCCTGAGCTCACCAGCCACATCTGCTCCAAATCAGTTCAAGCTTTGCAGGTTAGACTAACCTGCAAAGATTGAATCAATTCAGGCTCAGGCTTTTTGAATGTCTGTCCCCAGCCCTTGAGAGATTGTTCCTTTTAACAGTAATGGG
Organism: Gavialis gangeticus; assembly: GCF_001723915.1. NCBI lineage: Eukaryota > Metazoa > Chordata > Crocodylia > Gavialidae > Gavialis > Gavialis gangeticus. The sequence goes on along the minus strand of NW_017729026.1, from coordinate 1,320,738 downwards.
AAGATTTCAAATTTTCTTTTTCCCTTTTTTTCCTAATACTTAACAATGAAAATGAAAGTAATACCTTCTTACCAAGGCATACAATGTTCTTTGGGTAAATCTGATATCTTTTATTAGACCAACTCAAACAGTTGGAAAAAATTTTTCTAGGCAAGCTTTCAGGCACAAATGCCCTTTGTCAGTCTGAGGAAGCATCTACAGATGGTCTGTGCTCTTTCTGGATGGAGTGGTACAACCTATACCTTCTTACCAATACTCCTTTAAAATTTAAAAGTTAAAATAATATATATTACCCTAAAATATTATTGAAATTCTCCATTCTCTATGAACCACTGCAGCATATATAGCACTAGTACTAAGGGTTAATATTAGCTTTGCTGAATGAACATAAAGTACCTGAAACCAATGAGAGTTTCTGATAAGTATCTGAGAGTAGAATCTGGACCTTAAAGCAATAATACAGAAAGGTTATTGACCCAGAGTATACTGACATCTGGACTATATTACATATTTGAAATCTTCCCAAGTAAAAAAAAAATGTATATAGTAATTAAAATTTTAATGTTATCCTTGTTTTTATAGGTTAATATAAAATATACCACTAATGCTGATTTTCAAAATAGACCTATTTATTAAGTGCCTATTAAAAGCACAGGTTGTGAGTGATTTGATTTTTGATTATTACAGATTTTTCTGATCTAATTTACATGCTAATTTTGTCATCATTCTTTTTTCAGCGTGTATTTGTTTGGGATTTGGACGAAACTATTATTGTATTTCATTCGCTGCTTACAGGATCCTACGCACAAAAATATGGCAAGGTATGTAACCCATGAATTCTATGGTTGATACTCAGCATATGGCCTCCATATTGTAGTTTTCATCCTTAGTTTGCATTACAAGACATAATTAACATCTGTATTGGCCTTGTGAGGGAAGGAGGTGAACAGAATTCCCCCCATGTTAGAGCCTAGAGAACTGAGGCTCAGAATTTGTATCTTGCCCAGGTGGAGGAGCCAAAGGGAGATGAGGCACTGACTTAATGGTGATGCATGAGGATTAGGGTAGGCAAAGTAGATGCAACAAGTGTAAGGGAAGAGTGGCTGAGGTTTCTGGTGTACTTTTAAAGGGATTCTGCAAAGGGGCAATAGATTTGGTGTTCAAGGGGAAATAACTGATAAATTTGGAAGCATGGAAATAGTAAAAGATGCGATGAACAGAAAAAAAGAAAGATATTGCTGCATTTGTGGAGGGGAGGAACTGATGTCAGGATGAAGAGGTAGGTTAAGCTAACCTTCAGAGCTAGACTAGGCTAGAGTCCCTATGTTTTAGTCTGCTCTCTAAATCCCCAGCCTTCTTCCTGAATCACTGGTTTCCTTGGCTAACTGCTGGTTAGGTTAATGCCAAAATTCCTCCTCCCTCTCCACCCGCACCCTCCCACTACTTGCCAGCCAAACACCTTCACTGCACTCTGCATTTCTGTCACTGTTGGAGACGAGGAACAGTGAGCAGCCAGTAGTATAATGAGCAGGAATCCTAGTTTTCTCTGTTCATAAATCCCCAGTTCTCTGGTAGAAAGTCCCAATTCTGATTGAAAACCCTAAAATCCACATTTTTCCATTCTTAAAATGAAACACCACTATATAGGTATCAGTTGAACACAATGTTTTATTGATACATTTACAATTTTAAAGCAATGTGGAAGCCTACCTATGCCTCAGTCATTATAATAAAATAAATTCTAAATACCTATACATTTTGGCATTTGATTTTGGGTTTTTTATCATGGAAAATCAGAACTCCCCCTACCCTCTTCACTCATCAGGACATGGGCCCAGCTGTGGCTGCCCTTCTCCCTGCCCCCACCACTGCTTTGTGAGCAGCCCTGATATGCCAGTACCCTGCCCATTCCCTTGTCCCTCACTCCCAAGCCACAGCCCTACAGCCCTGCTGGTGCCCCTCACTCCTGACCCACAGCTCCCTGGCCCTTCCAATGCCCCTTACTCCAAATCCACAGCCCCCCTCACCACCCCTAGCTCTGTTGGTGCCCCTCACATCTGACCCACAGGATTCTGGCCCTACTAGTGCCCCTCATTCCCCACTCACAGCCCACCCATCCACCCAGCCCCACTGGTGCCCCTTCACTCCCAACTCACAGCCCCTTGGCCCTGCTAGTGTCCCTCCCTCCCCAACCCACAACCCGCCCCCTACTGATGATGGTGTCCCTCATGACCTGCAGTCCCCTGCCCCCCCCCCCCCCCCCACCC